>NC_016089.4:44335476-44635476 GCF_000004515.6 Glycine max | reverse complement strand
ATTGGTGCACCCAGTAATTAGATGAATGAGCAAAATTGTCCTTATACCAAAGTTTGAAAATAAAACTAATTTTAAAAAAAAATAATTTCTTCCTTCGGATAAGCTACCGGAAGAAGTTCTTCTTCCAGTAACTTCTCTGGAAGAAGGTTCTTCTGAATGAACAATTTATTCTACCCGAAGAACCTCCTTTCGGAAGAAAGAATTATTTTTTTTAAAATTAGTTTTATTTTCAAATTTTGGCACAAAGGCAATTTTGCCCATTCACCTAATTGTTGGGTGCACCAACAATGTTGTTGGGTGCACCTAGCATGTCCCTTGTATTAGGCCTTTGGCTGTGTTAGGCCAACAAAAATGTGGGTGCAGTCCACAAGATGGTAAATGAGTGATACTGTGACTGAGAAAGAGAAATGTGACTGAGAAAGAGAAATAATATATATGTTTAGTTTTCCTTAGATTATCTAGAATCAAATTAAAATAGTAATTAACTTGGTTTCAGGTAATTTTTCATAGCTTCAATTTTACATTTAAAAATTAATTCTAGATCATAATCAACTTAAAGTTAAAAAGAAAAGATAATTTATATGTTTAATAAACTATTTTATATTAAAGTTTTCCTCTTAACTTACATTTATGATAAAACAAACAAATATGTTGAGAATCAAATTTCCAAAACCTGAATTCTCAACATAACAAAACATAAAAATAAAAAATAGAATAACAAAAACTCATTGAGAAGATGATGTAAAAAAAAGTCACATTAGGTGGAATTAATCTTGAGAGGGAAAAGAGTGGGATATTAATTTGTTTTGGGAGTTATTTGAATAAAAAAAAACTAAAAAAAGGTCCCGATGTATGTATTCTGTACTCTCTAGTGATCCCACCCAAAAAAATTACTAATGCAATCTCAGAGTAAATGCAGCCCAGAGATCCCATCAATTGCCAAATGAAAAAAATAAAGAATACAAATGATGATTTGATAACTCATTTGTCATTTACACAAAAGATGAAACAAGGTTGGTTGAGAATGAAATTGGAATGGAAGAGTTTATTTGGTGTGTTTTTACATTTTTTTGAAAAAAAATTTATTTTTAAAAGATTAAAATTTTTAAAACATGTTTTACTTCTTGTTTTTTATTCTCAAGAAATAAATATATTAAAAATACGTTTTTAAAAGGAAATATATTTTTAATTTTATTTAAAATTAGATTCTTTGTCAGAGCGTTGTTTTCATTGTAGGTAAAACGATATTTTATTATTTTTCGTTCTGAAAATGAAAAAAAAAATTCAACCAAACATATTTCGATCATTATTTTTTATATTTCTAATAAAAATAGAAAACAACCAAATCAAACCCTCATTTGGTTAACTCTTTACGTCTTATTATATTTTTATACCTAATTTCTTTGATATTTCATAATCAAGTCTAAAATTGACAAAGAATACTAAAATTATAGATTTTTCAAAAATAAAAAATAAAATACTTCAATTAAAAATTAAAAAAACAAAAATTACATTTTTTTTACTTATACACTCCACTCGCACTTAATTTTTACCTTAATTACCTCGGTCCTTAATTGTGTAACAGTGCATCCAACCCAACTAATAATATGTTATTAAATTATTTATAAAAAATAATAATTAAATACATAATAAAAAATATGGCAATAAAAATTATTAATAATTAAATACATTTAAGAAATTCTAAAATTGATTTTTAATCTTTAACTTTTAATCAATAATTACAGCTACTATTTATTTTTTAAAAACATTTTTTATTCTAAAGCTACTAATTTCATTTTCTTTATTCTTATAATTTATATTCACTTTGCACTTTCTATCTATTTCATTATATCATATACACTTTCCTTTACCTCTTTTTCGCCACATGGGTTCATATAATTCATCATTGCCTTTTTTTCTTTTCATACGTCACTTTCGATGATTAGATTCGTTTCGTTACAGTCAAGAGAAGGCAAATTTCCCAAAAGACAAACTATTTTCGTAAATGAGGTTCTTTTTAAACTATTTCTTGTATGGTGTCATTTTTTACGTAAAAGCTATACAAATCGCAGAAAGCATTGACGAGTTCGGGCTGAGGGTGACACGTGGCATTGGTCTCGCCAGTACCACCAGCGATTTGAGCTTCATGGGTCTCGCCGCCAATGGGACTGGCGAGTTGAGCAGGTTGGGAATTGCCAACTCTATTGACGAGTTGTGCTGGCTAAAACCTTTGGATATTTTTTATTAATAATATCCTAATATATGGCGTGTCCTTGGACTACGTTTTTGTCTCAGGAATCCCTCGTTGGCAGCAGAGATACAATGCGGCGTGGCTCATTATCTTCTCTTTTTTATTGTGAATCTTTTGATCAGAACAAACAAGAAGAACCTGCACCTTTCATATCATTTTGAAATGCAATTTGGTTTTTAATAAATTCCTTTTAAAATAATCATGGAATAATTTAAAGAAATATTTTTTTGTCATTTTTTCCTTTTTGATCATAATTATAATATTAATATTAAAAAAAGTTGGGACGTAAGTGAGAGGTGCCTGCCACTTCACTTCATTTTATTTTTTTTTACAGTGTTTGGTTGACTCTTGTATACTCATTAATAACCATTATTGTATTTTTTAACTATTTTTCAGAGAATTTAAAAATAATTATTAGCTCTATCCTTATTTATGCTTTGAATTTGATTTAATTATGTTTTTAATTCTTAAAATTTAAAATAATTTTAATTCTTGTAATTTAAAAAAAAATGTTTTTAGTCCTTAAAAGTAGACATTGTTGGCAGAGATTATTAAAAGGAATGTCATGGCACTGTCAACATATGTTTTTAATATTTTATATATTCAGATTAGTTAGTTAATGATGCTGGATAAATTAATAACAGGTTAAAAACATAATTCATTAAAAAATATTCCATGTATATATTCCTCAAGCTCCTTAATTAATGGCATTATAAAGCACTCCCAATCTGCTGCACAACTCGCCAGTAGAGTTGGCA
This sequence comes from Glycine max, assembly GCF_000004515.6. Classification (NCBI taxonomy): domain Eukaryota; kingdom Viridiplantae; phylum Streptophyta; class Magnoliopsida; order Fabales; family Fabaceae; genus Glycine; species Glycine max. Next base: position 44,632,467 of record NC_016089.4, on the reverse strand, counting down.
ATTCCCAGCCTGCTCAACTCGCCAGTCCAACTGGCGAGTCTCATGGAGCTCAAATCGTGGGTGGTACTGGCGAGACCAGTGTCACATGTCACCCCCAGTCCGAACTCGTCAATGCCTTCTACGATTTGCATGACTTTTACGTAAAAAAGAACCCCATTTAAAGAAATAGTTTGAAAAGAACCCCATTTACAAAAATAGTTTGTAAAATAAACCCCTTTTGAGAAATTTGCCTCGAGAGAACTCTACACATTTCGACATTAGGATATCGAAATCGATGGAAATTTATGGTTATTTTTTTATCTCATAACAGTCAAACATAAAATAAAACACAAAAATCTGATAAGTGAGAGCACGAACGAATGAAATCGCATTCCACAGGAGATCCGGCACGTTATCTTTACAGAAATGACTCAGCATCATCCTTATCATGTTTGCTATAGAATAAATATATTTGAACGTTCAGATTTTTCTATCTTCTGTCAAGAAAAAAACTTCTTTTTTATTTGTTCATTCAGATTTGGTATCTCTTTCCTCATTAATTCTTACTCTGTATCTCTCTTTCTTCTATTAATACATTAAACATTCCCCTTTATTCACTGTTTATTATAAAATAAATACATTGTAGCTTTACACTATAATACTCATTTAATATTTTTTATTTTTCTTTATCTATTTATTATATTACATAATCTATCTTGACGTAGCCTAATATATGCCCAAAAACGTTTTTTTTTTTTTTATTTTTAAACCATAATTCCATAGTTTGGGCTTGCAAAGAAATAAATTATGCACCAAATACTCAGTCAAAGAGAATCGAAGATCTCCTTAGAATAGGAGTACGAATCAATTACATTTTATATTCTTTAAGATATTAAATAGTATTTTACATACTCATTGTCAAATTTTCCTTGATATGGTTAGGATTATTTCTTTATTTTCTCAAGATAGGAAGATAATAATACTATATATTTCTCCCACATTTCTGTGTCCCATCAAGCCAGTCCCTATTCCTATCTTGTTCTGATTATGGAACAGCTGAAGCCAAGTGCTGCTAACTCTTCCCCTCTCACTCCCCTCGGCTTCTTGGACAGAGCAGCCACCGTCCACGGCGACGTCCCTTCCGTTGTTTATAACAACACCACCTTCACGTGGTCCCAGACGCGCCGCCGATGCCTCCAGCTGGCCTCCGCCCTCTCCTCCCTTGGTATCCGCCGCGGCAGCGTCGTCTCCGTCGTGGCCCCCAACATCCCCGCCATGTACGAGCTCCACTTCGCCGTCCCCTTCGCCGGCGCAATCCTGAACAACATCAACACCCGCCTCGACGCCCGCACCGTCTCCGTGATCCTCCGCCACGCGAACTCCACGCTCGTCTTCGTCGACTGCGCCTCACGCGACCTCGTCCTCGAAGCCCTATCCCTCTTCCCTGAAAATCAAAGTCAACGCCCAACCCTAATTCTCATCACAGACGAAACCATCGAGAAAGCCTCACCCACCGTCGATTTCCTCGACACATACGAGGGGCTTGTAAGCAAGGGCGATCCGGGATTCAAGTGGGTTCTACCGAACTCCGAGTGGGACCCGATCGTACTTAACTACACTTCAGGAACGACGTCGTCTCCCAAAGGCGTTGTCCACTGCCACCGTGGAACGTTTATTGTTGCAGTGGACTCTCTTATTGATTGGGCGGTTCCGAAGAACCCGGTTTATCTCTGGACGCTTCCGATGTTCCACGCTAACGGCTGGAGCTTCCCGTATGGGATTGCTGCCGTGGGTGGAACTAATATCTGTGTCCGCAAGTTCGACGCTGAGATTGTTTACTCTCTCATAAAACGCCATCACGTGACTCACATGTGCGGCGCGCCGGTGGTGCTCAACATGTTAACCAACGCGAACTCCCCGTTGGAGAAACCGGTTCAGATCCTCACCGCCGGAGCGCCGCCTCCTGCGGCGGTGCTCTTCAGAACAGAGGCTTTGGGGTTTGTCGTGAGTCACGGGTATGGTTTGACTGAGACCGGAGGATTGGTGGTGTCATGCGCGTGGAAGGGGGAGTGGAACAAGTTGCCGGCGACGGAGAGGGCTCGGCTGAAGGCGAGGCAAGGGGTGAGAACGGTTGCAATGGCGGAAGTCGACGTGGTGGGTCCCACCGGGGAGAGCGTGAAGCGTGACGGGGTTAGCATCGGAGAAGTTGTGATGAAAGGAGGGTGTGTGATGTTAGGCTACCTAAAAGACCCTTCGGGAACAGCAAGTTGTTTCAAGAACGGTTGGTTCTACACCGGAGATGTTGGTGTGATGCATGAAGATGGGTACTTGGAGATCAAAGATAGGTCAAAGGATGTTATAATCAGTGGCGGCGAGAATTTGAGCAGCGTGGAGGTGGAGTCGATATTGTACGGGCATCCGGCGGTGAACGAGGCGGCGGTGGTGGCGAGGCCGCACGAGTATTGGGGAGAGACGCCGTGCGCGTTTGTGAGCTTGAAAAAAGGGATAAAAGAGAAAGAGAAACCCACTGAGAAGGACATAATTGAGTATTGTAGGGACAACATGCCGCATTATATGGTTCCCAAAACGGTTGTTTTCAAAGACGAGCTTCCTAAGACATCTACGGGGAAGATACAGAAGTTTGTGCTGAGACAAATCGCCAAGGAGATGGGGTCCTTCACGCAAAGTCGAATGTGAATTACTCTCCAATAGTTTATGGCATGCTTGGCATCAAGTTCCTATTGTATTATCACCTAGTAAAGTTTATGTATAATAAGAGTTTAATTAGTGGTGTATTTTGATTATAGATTATTGTGTGGTGGAGAATTGTTTATTATATTGTACCCAAATTCAACTCTTCTTATCTTTACGTGGAATGAAAATTTTTAAAATGGATTAGGCTTACTTTAATTGTTTTAAAATAGACAAACAATGAAAGGTGAATAATGCATGGTACTGACATTCGAATGTTCATATTTGTTCTCCTCTCTTAAAGATGATTCGACATTTCTAGCAATCCTCGTGCATAATTATCTATCAATTATATATGGGTAAAAACTTTCATTATTCTTAAACAAAACCACCGAACTTACAATCATAAACGTTAGTTTAATTAGGCGTAAATGATCACATTTGTGTATTTTAAATAAACTTAAAGATCAAATTAATTTTTTTTAAAAATTTAGAATCAAATTAAATCTTTTAAAATAATTTAAGAATTAAATTGATGATTAAAAAAATTTCTAACTTGTTTTAGGGATAATATATACAGTAATTTAAGGTAACTTGATTTTTTTTTATAAAAAAAAACTTGTTTCTCTCTCATCTTTCATTTTTACACTTATCATTGCATCTTTTTTTTCTTGTTTTGGCCTACTATCGTCAAGCCATGTCCATGCCACGGACAGCACAATAACAATTCAAACCCAATGATTGTGATTTACATTAAAGAGAATGTATAACAAAATTAGTAAAAAGAAATGATGAATCATGATGAGCAATTGGCGACCCCGACTCTATTTTGCAATCCGACTGTATCACACCGTACTGTGCCTTGCGAAGGCATTGGAGGCAGCTCCGGACCCAAACACAGAGATGCTCTGATCGAAATCAAAAGCTTTGTCTGGCAAACTCACTCCTGAGTGTGGTGAAGAACTTGGCTGGTGAACGTGGAAGCACCGCAGTTTTATCCTTGGAAAATTTTAGCCTTTTAGGATACGTGAGAGATAAGAAATGACAGACAATTAATGAAGAGGGACAAATGAGTGGAACAGGGTAAGATATAGAATAATTTTTTATTTTTAATTTTAAAATTATATATTAAATTATTATAAGCTTAATTGCAAAAATAATTCACTTATTTATTTTAACTCACTAAATTGATCATCCTGTAATTTAATTTACAAATTAAGTCTTTTTCTTTTTTTCAATCTAACTCTAATCCTAAAATTAGACGTTGAATATTAATGGGTAACGTTGATTGTTACATGTCAAAATATCCATTTACCGTCAACTTTTTCACTAATAATTAATGTTCAATTTTGGAGTTGGAGACTCAAATAGTCAAATTGAAAATAAAAAATAAGAAACTCAATTGATGAATTAAATTATAAGAAGATTGATTTAGTGAGTTGGGATAAATAGAGAGACTATTTTTGCAATTAAATCATTGCTATAATATCCTTGAAATGAATGGAAATGAGTGATTTTATGGTCCAAATATTTGTGTGTTGGTTGCCGATGCACTTATACTTTAAAAAAAGTGAGTGTATTAGCAAATCCCTATATATAGAGAGAAGGTATGTACCTCCCTGACTTTTTCAATTGGATGACCAATTCAGTCCTAGTCTCATAATGTTTATGCACTCAAGACTGTAGGATTACGTACTCTTTCAACCCTCTCGGTAGGATTCTATTGGATGATCCCCTTGGTCCTGGTCTCTTTATGCTTACGCACTCGAGACTATGGGGCTATGTACTCCTCTGGTCCTCTCGATTGGACTCTGTCAAATGACTCACTTTGTCTGAGTCTCTTCGTGCTTAAGAGACTCTGCAGATGTGTACCTTCTGGCTCTCTTAGTACATATTTAGCCTTTTTGCGCCACAACACTTGTGGTTGAGAGGATGTGTACCATTCTATTTTTATTGGATCGACTTATTTAAGGCCTATTTACTTAGATGCCAAACAATCTAACTCAAATACAACATTATTATATAACTCATACTAGACCTAAAAGATAAGACAAGTTACACTTTTGCACTTTAATATTTCTGGATTATGTATCTTTTTTCTAAGGCGTGATCTAGGACAAGAACTACATAGATATTAAAAGATATCATAAGTCAAATTTAATAAAACAATATCTTCAATATATTAAAAATAAATTTTATAAATATAATTATTATAAGTCTTGGGTGGACAGCCTATCGAGCTATTTTTGAATATCAATCACCATGTTGATTTATTGGATAATAAGTTTGTCAATTTTCAAAGGTTCCTTCAATCGAGTTTTATCTTTCAATTAATCTTACTAGAGAAGAAACAAGACACGCTTTCGAATGGATCAAGCCTAATCGATCTTCGGGCTATCATCTAAGGGTCTTTCTTTGGCATTGATGGACCCAACGGTGTGTAAGACATAAAATAATTTTTAATAGAAATATTTTATTTTAAATGATAATTTATTTAGTAGGTGTATTTTTGCTAATATAGGCATACTTTTCTAACATGAGATTTCTTTGCTTTATAAAAAATAAGTTAAATTATAAATTTAGTCTTCCTATTATTAAATTAAGACAGTCTTTTTATTTAAAAAAAAATAAAAAAAATACACTTATGTAAAAAAGATTAAATGAAATAAAAAATAAAAAGGAGTCTAAATAGGAATTGAACTCTTGACATTTGACATTTTATTTATAGACAGGATAATAAACCATCAATACACTTAATTAAGTTAACTATATTAACAATTATTTTCTACTAATGCGAAAAAGACATTTCTTGCCTAAATTTGGAAGTTACCTATATATGTAGTTTTGTGTAACTTGTTTTCAAATATGTAAATGCTCTTGGAAGTTAAAATAAATGTTGTAGTAGTTTAAAATAATTGAGGGTAAAAATAACAAAAAGAAAGATGACATTAAATAATGTTATTTCCTTTATAATAGTTATAGATGTATCATTAGTTAAGACTTATTAATTTTTTAAATTTTTTTATCAAAATTTATAATTAAAATATATTTAATATATAAACCTTTTTAGTTTTATTTTATATCAATCTATATGTTTTTATTTTGAATAGTGTACATATTTTTATTTTACCAATTTATAATTAAATTTCATATATTAATTTGCAAATTATTTAGATAATTTTTTAAATTGATTTTAATATACAAATTATTTTTGTTCTAATAATTGACATAAAATTAAAAAATATTTATATATTAAATATTTTTTAAAATATAAATTTTGATAATTTGAAAAAAAAATAATCTTAAATAATAATACATAAAAAATAATATTAATGTAATTAACTAAATAAAACACATATCTTATTTATTGCTCTCTTTATTTATAAAGGATTATTAGTTGAATTTCCATTAAGATATTTTTTTATTTTTTATTTTATTTAATCTTTTTTTACATAAGTATTATGTAAATTGCGTACATAAATTTCATATCACGTCAAAGTCAAACATTTGTCTTTGGATGGTTAACTTACACAAGAATTAAAATTATTTATGTTTTAAAATAGAGAGACAAAATATCTTGATTTAAAAATATGAGGACCAAAATCATAGGAAAACTAAAATTATAATTTAACTTAAAAACTAATAATAAATATTTTTTTAGGTGAGCTTAAAGCTTGAATTTTAATTATTTCATCCTTGTGTTGAAGTTGCTTCCGCACCCTTATTCTGTTTTTTACAAAGATAAATTTGTGACAACTTGAAAAAGTGCTACGAATTTTGAAGATTATTCTAGTGAAAATCCTTTTATTGCAGTAGTAAAGGAAGAAATGAAGAGAAGGAGTTTACATATATGGAACAAAATTAATGTTAAGTTATACATGACATTGAAAAAAGACATGTAGAATAGCTAGACATAAAGGATCAACATTTTTTTTGTTAGCAAATAACATGTATGTGTACAATGGCTACACATACACCTATGTGACCCGCACTAGTTACAACTATTAATATTAGAAGGACAATAAGTAGTCTCCTTGATATCAAATATAAACAACATTTTTTTTATTTTTTTTTAAATATAAGTAAATTTTAATTAACAAAGTCTTATTTAATGAGACTATTCTTAAAATATATTTTATTTAATAAGATTAAAAAAATTAATATTTGATATCAAGTTTCAATGATAAATAATTTAAAAAAGTTATTTTTTAATTAAAAATAACACAATTTAATAAAATTAACTAATTTTCATAATAAATATAAAATACATCTTTTTTTTTCTTCTTTATATAATCAAGACCCAAGAGAATAACACTTAACCATCATTTTGAAACTAAGCCACCAACAACTACTGCCCCTACAAAGAGAAAGGATTAGCCACATGGATGACAAAAAACATACCTCCCACCCAACATGGACGTGTCCATAAGAGGTCTTAAATAAATCTTTTAATTGAGTTTCACTTTAATACAATTGGTCAATTTTATTTTAATTTTTTAATTATATTTGTTAATTAAATTTTAAGAATGATACAATTTTAACATTTCATTCTTTAGTAACTTATTTAATCATTGTCTTATAACATAGTTTATCTCAAATTAAATTTAAAAAATGTAATCTTTAAATTTTTTTTCAACAATCATGATAATAATTACAAGAAGTAATAATAATATTTTATAAACCTTACATGCATTAAAAAATTATTTTTAACTTAATTTAGTACTTTTATTAACACACTAATTCCTTTTGTTAGTAATTCTTTTACTAACTTTAATTTAGAAAAAAAAAATATCTACATTACTAACATCAAATTGATACTCACTAAAACTTAAATTCACACAGCAAATATGCACATGTATAATTGAACATTATTAATTTTCATAGTATATTAGCATGTGTCATGCAAAAAATGCTTATTATATATAATTATTATATAAAATATTATATTATAATTACAAAATTGATCAAACAAGTATTTTGAGCATATAATTATATTTTAATGTACCATAAGTTATTTAAGTTGTTAAATAAAGTTACTTTTAATTATTAATAATTTTTTAAGAAAAAATTGAATTCAACTTAAAAATAAAGATGAAAAAGATGGATTATGTAACAAATATTATTAATTATTATTATTTTTGATATTTTTTTCTCTTTGAATTAATCCATCTTTTTCATTGTGAGAAAAGAATTAACAAAAAATTTAAAAACATTTTTGTTAAGGACTTTTTTAAAATGTTCTTATGAAATAATAATTCTTAGAAATATTCTCACTTAATATAGTTATTCTATTTTATATTTAGAGAATAATTTTTTAATAAAAAATTAAATACAAATAATATAATAAATTTAATTATCTATAATTTAAAAATATATAAAAATTCAATAACTTAAAAGAAGTCCAAGACAATCATGTCCCCAACAAAATGATAACCAAATAAATGTAATTTGACCATGCATTAAGTGCTGGAATGACTCCGGTAATGCCATGATGGGGTGTGGTTATAATTAATCTATAAAACTATTTCGGTTGGACAACAGAATATTTAACATTAGCTATATAATTGTCTGAATAAAGGACCAACATTTAGGACTTAATTAGAGGGAGAGAAGATGACTAGAGGAGAAGAGAATTTAGCCTGAACTTCTAAAACATTTAATCCTACTAAATACGAATTGGGGCCAGATTTTGAGGAACATTTTTCATACTAAGCTCTTCAATTTTCCTCTTAGCAAAAATGCAATAATAGGTGGTGGTGACAAGAGAAAGTTATGTGAATTTCATATAACGAACAATCATGACAAGTGCTTCACATTGACTACCTAGGCAAATAGAAAAATTAATTAAAGGATATTTGAGGAGTTTCATATGATCAAGTCAGATTTCATAGGTATGTTTGGAGAATAAGTGTTTAAATTACTCCGTAAATGGATTATAGGAACAATCGTACTTAGAATAGGGTGAAGCAAGCAAATTTCTTTGCTCGAGAGAAAATTCGGAGAACTAGAGAAGATGATTAACCGAAGGTTTTATTTTACACGAGGAAATGCTGATAGGGACCATTGATTCATACACAAGAATCAATCACAACACGGTGGATGGGTCAAAGTGTATTCGTGATACACCATTTATAAATGGGTAAGGAAAAGAAATATCCTAAAAAAAATAGTTAACAAAATATACGAATAGATGAAGATCTAGAAATTTTATTAGATTTATTTTTATTTTTGGGATTGGTCAAACAATAATTTGTCAACAGAAAATATGATCATTAAAGATTTTTTTCTTTCGTCAATGGTCACATTTTCTGATACTCAAATAGGATACTTGCTTATCTCACAATGGGTAGCTATGTTTCCCATCTCATTGCCTATTATTCATTGATCTACAGTGGCTAACATTGTAATAATAATAATGTTTTTTTCCCCCTTACATAACGAAGTTGGATCTGGGTTTAGATGTGAATAACTTACTTTAAGATTGTAACTAATAATTATCAATGGTGTTCCTAATTTGGTGATAATCATAAGTCTTGGGCAACCTATGTTCTGCGACTTGCTTGAGAATATTACAATATAAATATTAATGAAGAGCCTTCGTCCGCCTCGTCTACCACCTCGCCAACTCCATCGAGATCAAGTTCACTTGCACCATCACCAGCGCCGGCGCCAGCGAGTACCACATCGACGAATCCCTCGTCAATTGGGTGACCTACAACAACAGACTCAAGTCCCTAGGCATTCTCGTTAAAGCTCGCAATTTCTTTGTCTTTCAGGTTCTGCTTCGTTTCTTTTCCCCATTTCTGTGCAATTAACTTTTATTGAAGCTCTATTGTTTTGCTTCTCCAAAAGCTTATGTGAATATAGGTTTCCTTGGAGAAGCACTGTTTTACTTTTATATCCCTGAAAAATGCTAAAGTGGGATAGTTTCTATTGTTACACTATACAAAGATAAATTCCCAAAAATAAATAATAAATTCCCAAAAATCATGGCATTCGTAATTCATAATTAACAATAAAAAGTCATAATAGTGACCTTAAGCAAAACATAGTACAACTAAATTTCAACAAAGGTCAAATATTCGGTTTCTTAGATAGGAATCATCAATCATCATCTTTAAAATCTAACCCTTCTTCTTTATCATTTTCACTACTATTATGGTTGTACATTTCATTTTGGAAATTGAAATCCGAAGAATAGCCCCCTAAAAAAGCCTTAATTATCTATTCAAAGGACTTTTCTGGAAACAACTCACAGAACCACTATCCTGTCTGCTGCAGCTGCTTCTTGGTCCGCTACAGCTGTTACACTGAAACCCTTCACTATGGCGGCACTTGTAGCTGCTAGGGGCCACTCTGCTCCGGCACTAAAACAATGCTATTTTAAACTATGAAGCACAGAACATGACATAGACACCGAGACACAGCTAAAATCTAAAACATAAGACATGGGGACACGACATATGTGATGCCTAAACCAACAGCTGTGGCTTTGTTATATGGACAGCAACAACAGCAGACTTCTCATGAGAATATGGGCAGTGGAACTGAGAAAATTGCTCTCATTTTCAATATGGGTGCTGGTTATTGTGATGTTGTTGTCACTGCTACAACGGGTGGAGCATCACAGATTAAAGCCTTGGCAGGAAGTACCATTGGTGGTGAAGACTTGCTTCAGAATATGATGCATCATCTGCTACCAAATTCTGAAAATCTATTTAAGAACCATGGGGTCAAAGAAATTAAACAGATGGGCGCTGTCAGCAGTTTCGCGCCAAAGTACAAGAACCTGACCGAAGCTCAGAATGTTTCACTTCTGTTATACCACGCGACTCCCGTATACGAGTCACTGCATATGCTCAAGTCCAGCAACGAAATCATGAGCACTCTGGCCACAGAGGGAGCGGCGAACAAGTACAACTTCACGGTACAAAGTGAAGGGAAAGACGTGAACCTCAAGACCAAAGTCAACACTAAAATTGTCAATAATATATATTACAATAAGATTATTTTGTAACATTTATATAAAAATAGAAATTATTTTTTACATTTCAATAGAATATGGACTAATTTATAAAATGACTATAAGGGATCAAAATATCTATTCATTCTTTTTTTTTTTATTTTGAAAAAGTCAAATCTTGAATACATTGGATCTGTTTGGAATTGATGTAAATTTTTAGTTTTTGATTTTTCAAATGTAATTTTTAAAACAAAATAAATTTGATAAAATGAAGTTAAAATAGCTTTTAATTTTTTTAAAACTTTTATATTTACTTTCAAAACAAAATAATTCCTTTTTAAATTTGATTTTTAATTTTAAACATAATTTAACTATAATCCTTCCGACTAGAATTACTATCACAACCATCAATACTACCACTACAAGAATACCGACAGTCAAAGTTTCAGTCATGCAATTTTACCGACCAAAGAGCCACAGAAAAAAATTGTTGGTAACAAGCTTGTGCGGTTAAGGGATTGATTGAATAAAATACATTAATTGTTCTAATATTATCTTTAATTTCTGTATAAACAAAATTGGTATGTAATATGACCGACAGATTATTATCGATTAACTTTTCCGATGGATATCTCCATGTCAAATTATTGGCAGACATGTCCATGAAAAATTACCGAAAAATATTTTTATGGAAAACTACCGACCGATTTTTTTGTGAGAGCACCGATTGATTTTTTAGTGGGAAATTATCGACAGATCTTTTCAGTGAGACTTTTTTTTTTTACCATGGTAGTTTTGGGGGACTTTAGCATGTATTATGCTACGCTTCGCACTAATATTATTAATAATATTCATTTTGCTTTTGAAAAAAAATAGTAACTAATTTATTCTTGAGATCCAAACCAAGAATAGGAAGACATCCCCATCTTCTTACATCAAAGGAATTGAGGAGCTGGCAATGAAGATCCTGGAATAGTGAGGGAGGACGTTGGACAATAACCCAACTTTGAATTCATGGGCCTGTACTGGCAGTCTCAAAAAACCTTCAATGATTTTATCCATTTCAACCTGCACCATATTGTTATGTATCCCACTGCGACATCTCAACACTTTTTTTTTTTTTTTTTTCTGGTCAAATGTAACCTTAATCATAATATAATTGTGGTAAAATTAGTAATAATTAAACTTATGTTTTAAAACTAATATATAACGGTTTAAGTAATAAAATAATAAAAAAAACTATGAAAAAATAGGATACAAAAAATTGTAAATTAATAAAGAAAGACTAAATTATACTATCTCTCATCTTTTATATAAGAAATAAGAAAAATATTTTTTAAGAAACAAAGCACGTTAAAGAATTATCTCTTAAAAAATAATCATATCTTAAATTATTTAATATCATGGGTAGTCTTAAAATAAAATTAAAATTTATGAGAAACTAATTAATCTAATTACTTTTATTTATTTTAATAAATTAGGTAATTGTTTCTTACAGACTAGAGTATTTTTTTTAAGATGTAGTATGTTTTATATGATAATAATTAATAATAAAATAATTGAAACTTTTAAATATATATTTGATTTATTTTAAAATATTTTGAATTAAATTAAAAAAATTATTTTGAATTGGTTCAAATTGGTTTGATGCACCAGTTCTGAAGCACTTCAGTTTTTTGCACTAGACAGACCGATCACCTGTCTGGTTCCTAGTTGAATAGGTAGAACCAACTGATTTGGTTTAGTTTTAAAAAATATGCTTATTTTCGTCCACAAAATTTAAATATAGACTATTTAAGAATTCTAACTATCCTTATGTAATTATCCTTCGATATATATATATATATAATTAAATAATGTGTCAAATATAGTAAAATAGCACCTTCCAATATATAAAAAATAAATTTTAAAAATTTAACCGTTAAATTGAAATTTTTGATAAAATATATTATATTTGAAAAGTTAAATAAAAAGTAAAAAAAATTAATATTTTATTATTCAATTATATATAATTGTCCTCTAAGTATTGGAACTAAAGTTGGGTATACGAGCAAGTACGCCTGCTTAAGAATGTGCCTGCCCGTTAAGCCATGTTATACGGGTAATTTATTAGAATAGATTAAAAATTAAAACTAATTATTATTATGGGATGATCGAAAAAATATTTATCAAAATAAGTCATTTTTGTCACATAAAAAAGTAAGAATTGTCATCCTTTTAAACTGTATTTTGTTAAGTATCTAATCTCAATTAAGTCGATGTTAAATATTCATATTTAATGATTAAATTAGAGTTAGTCAAGCTGATGAAGATATATATAAATTAATCATTCATATTCGTCTTATATTGATCAGACTACTTATAATAAATATAAATGTATAATTAATTAGGAAAAAAAATACATATTATTAGTAATCAAGAATGTAGCAATAAAAATATGAATGTTAATTAATTTCTTTTTATAACGAAGAATAAAATAATACAAGTATATATTTTGGTATTGCTATGATATACTACATGATAGATAAAAATCTTTATTTTTTTTCTCTGATACTTCTCTGTATATGTTATTGTTGTTTAATATTGAATGAAAGTTTTGACTTTAAAAAAAAAAATAAAAAATATCTTTTTGAGAAAAAAATCATTTAAATCTCAATTTTTATATATAATATTTTTTCAAAATTCATATGTACACAATTCTTTCAAGTATTTCAATGACATCATTTTTAGGCTTCAATTTATTTATATTATATATTTGTACTATAACAAACGAGATTTCTTTAGTCATGATTTTATTTTATCCAAATCAAAAAATTTACAACAATTCACATATTACTCAAACAATTGAATTAGACTTTTATGGTAAAATACATTATTTTATTAAACAAATATATTTTTAAAGAAGGAAAATTAAAATTATAGTTATAACATTGTTTGAATTATTGTTTAATATTTCATTATATAATTGTATTTCATTGTGAACTTTATAATTATAATATACTCTTCATTTTTTACTTATACTTTATAATCTTAACTAAAAATTGAAATAAAGATTAACAAAATACATAGGAATGAAAATAAAATATGGGAGAGTTTATTTAAACTTATTTCTTAAAAAGTTTTTTTAATAACTTGATTAACACTAAATTGTGTAAAAATATTATTAAATAAGAATATTTAGCGTTGACTAGTAGGAGAGAGAGCTTTCGAGGGTGACTCTTATGCTAGGGGAAAAAAAAAATACAAGATGCCACCTTGATGGTGCCTTTTACTTTTTAGGTGGAAAAAATTATTCATTTTAATAAATATTTTCTTGATCAACAATTAATTTTTCATTTTATTCCATTTTTGGTAAAAAAAAAAACCATCTAATAGAGTGTGGGGACAATTTCCAGTTAGTATGGGAACTAAAGTTAGGTAATCGATTATATAGTCGGGCCACCAGTCAAGATAAACGATCTTCATTTTATATATGTAGCTCGCAAGCTTACCACGTAACATCTGCCTGGGGCAACCGTCTGCACAAACAAGGAAACTAAAGCACAAAAAATAGAAACCCTAATTTGCACCACATATGGTATTATATTTGTGATTTTCATTTTCTCACAAGTACACTGGAGGATCCATGTTAATTATATGGTGTGGGGGCAAATTCCCTCGCATGTTTTTTCCTATATTTATACATGTGTAATAAAAAGAATCGCCCATAAGATATATATTTTTAAAATGAATGTTAAAAATATAAAATAATATTAATCTTACTATTTATCTTTTTAATTTTTTACACTATTGACCATAAAAAATCACAGAACATTTTCAAACTATAAATATGCATAACAGACAATTATAATTTCTAAAAATTTAATTATTTTAGATTTTTTTCATGACATTATATATTTTGGGAAAGTTTGTGATATTTTTTTAAAAAATATTATAAATTGTTTCTTATTCCTACTAAGAAATTTTTTGAATCTGTCACTGCACAATACTAAATTTCTGCCAAAAAAATGCAGGAATAATAAAAGGTGGACCAATCAATTACAGCAAATAATCAAGAAGTTTAGCCTGAGATTTTACCTTCCGAGGAAGCTCCAATTTTTTCATAACCACAAGTCCACAATCTATACATTGACCAACCATTCCGAAATTCCCACCATGCAAAATCTTTCTAAAGTAGTAAAGCGTGACCAAAATCAAACATAATGATGTGTGGAGTCACACATTACGTGTCGACATGATGAAATATGAGATTTCATGGGCTCAATAAGATTTTCTTATTTAAACATTTAAATATAAACACATGATTTCATAAAAAAAAACATTTTATTTTACAAAACAAGTAACATAATTTTCTTATTGAGCATGTTGAACATGTTGTGAATAAAATGAAGATGTTGAACATGTTGTGATTAAAATGAAGATAAACAAATAACATAATTTCATAAAAAATATCTTCATTTTTTTAATTACCACTTAAATAAATTGCAAACTTAAGGCATGTTTAACTTAAGGCATTTGAACATGTGAATTTTTTTGAAGTTTAATTTTTGTTTCATTGATGGTTTTTTTCTTATGTACATTAATTAAAAATGATAAATTAATTAGTAGTCTTTAAAATAAATTAAAAAAAAGCAGAAATGATTTAAAAAAATTAAATTGATAAAAAATACAGTACATTTCAATTATATAATATAGAGGAATTAAAATACTTCGATAATTAAGATGAGAAATACAAAGACATAAATAATAATAATAAAATGAGAATAACAATATATACTAACAAATACAAGTGAAACACAAAAATGACAAAACTAATTATACTTTGAAAGATGTAGTGTAATAAATGTGTCTTTATATTATTTTAAAATTTATTAAAATAATTAATTTTCTTAAAAATAAAAATTAAAAAAAAATTCACGTTGAGAATTTAAGTTAGGAAAACCTAACTTTACACTATGAATAATAAATATATATATGTTTTACTAAATAATAGGAGGATACGTATGATTTAGTATTTAATTAATTTTTTATGTATGTCTGGGGAAAAAAATTCGGGGATGCGGTGGCTCCGTCGGTTGTGCTTCAGTGCTTGTTTGGGTTGGAGATGTGGAGTAGTCAAATCTCAAATGTAACTTAAAATAAAACCCTAACCTGGAAAAAGCAACATTGTTGTTTTTTTGTTATTGATTAACACATTATTATTTTTTAATTAACTTAATTTAAAAAAGACTATGGACACAAACACATTAACAAGTGCATTAAACGGAACATGATAAAAAGCAGGGATCTTAAATTAATGGTCTACTAATATTAAGGCACATAGCTCGCGCGGGTTGCAGGTTATATAATCGAGCTACAGTATGTTAGACTTAGAGCCCAAATACCTAACTCTAATTGGAATGAACTTTTTGGGGGGGTAATTAAGCTAATTTTGAACATCTATCGATCACTCGGCGATCAACTTGTCAATTTTCAGGCACCTCATTACTACAACAAGGGCTTTTTACGACCCCACTTTACATCGAATGTTAAAAAGGTGAGGTAATAAAAACTGCGGTGACACTATTGTAATTTATTTGTAGTTGTCTAAAATACATTATTTCTATATTGGTTATATAAATAACCTGTGTAGAAATGTTTCATTATTAACCTTGTCTTCTAGAGTGACTTAATATAAAAAAAAATATTTCAAAATATAATTTTAACTTATTGAAGAATATTTTTTAAATAACATATCATCAATCAAAATAAAGATAGTTAAAATTTATTTATATTTAAGGTCACTGAATCTTTCTATTATTATTTTATATTATTGAATTCGGAGAGATTATTTATATTAGCAGTAACATATGCTAATATATTTTTTCCAGTCACTTATAAAATTAATTAAATTCTAAAAATAAAATCAAATGCTCTATGGTTTTTACTTTATGGTTCGTTCTAACCTGGCACTCCTCAGATCAAAATGCTAAGGTGACATTAATTTTATTTTATTATTTACATTTACTACTATTTATTTAAAATAATTAGAAATTCATCTTATGAAATATATATGCTATATATATATATATATGTGGACACTTTCATGCAACAATCATACACACTCCATTTACACAATTATCTGTTCATTAATTCCACTGTGTGTGAGGGTGTGTCTTCCATAATCTCTCTTAATGGAACAGTTGAAGCCAAGTGCTGTTAACTCTTCTCCTCTCACTCCACTCACCTTCTTGGACAGAGCAGCCACCGTTTACGGCGATGTCCCTTCCGTTGTTTATAACGACACAACCTTCACGTGGTCTCAGACGCGCCGCCGATGCCTCCAGCTGGCCTCTGCCCTCGCCTCCCTCGGCATCGGCCGCGGCCACGTCGTCTCCGTCGTGGCCCCCAACATCCCCGCCATGTACGAGCTCCACTTCTCCGTCCCCTTCGCCGGCGCCGTCCTGAACAACATCAACACCCGCCTCGACGCCCGCACCGTCTCCGTCATCCTCCGCCACGCGAACTCCACGCTCGTCTTCGTCGACTTCGCCTCACGCGACCTCGTCCTCGAAGCCCTATCGCTCTTCCCCAGGCAACACACTCATCGCCCAACCCTAATTCTCATCACAGACAACACTGTCCAGGAAGAGAAAACCAAAACCTCACCCACCGTTGATAATTTCCTCCACACCTACGAGGGGCTTATGAGCAAGGGCGATCCGAACTTCAAGTGGGTCTTACCTAACTCCGACTGGGACCCTATGATTCTCAACTACACTTCGGGAACGACGTCGTCTCCGAAAGGCGTTGTCCACTGCCACCGTGGAGCGTTCATCAGCGCATTGGATACTCTTATCGACTGGGCTGTTCCGAAGAACCCTATTTATCTCTGGACGCTTCCGATGTTCCACGCTAACGGCTGGAACTTAACGTGGGGGATCGCTGCTCTAGGTGGCACCAATATTTGCGTCCGCAAGTTCGACGCTGGGGTTGTTTACTCTCTCATAAGGAACCATCACGTAACTCACATGTGCGGCGCACCCGTGGTGCTCAACATGTTAACCAACTCTGATAAGAGGCCATTGGAGAAGCCGGTTCAGTTCATCACAGCCGGAGCGCCGCCGCCTGCGGCGGTGCTCCTCCGAGCGGAGGAGTTTGGGTTTGTGGTGGGGCACGGGTATGGCTTGACGGAGACCGGCGGAATCGTGGTATCGTGTGCATGGAAAGGAAAGTGGAACAGGCTGCCGGCGACGGAGAGGGCGAGGCTGAAGGCGCGACAGGGGGTGAGAACTGTCGGCGTGACGGAGGTCGACGTGGTGGGTCCCACGGGGGAGAGTGTGAAGCGTGACGGAGTTAGCGTCGGGGAGATTGTTGTGAAAGGAGGGTGTGTGATGTTAGGGTACCTAAAAGACCCTTCAGGAACCGCGAGGTGTTTCAAGAACGGTCGGTTCTACACTGGGGATGTTGCTGTGATGCATGAAGACGGGTACTTGGAGATAAAAGATAGGTCAAAGGAGGTTATCATTAGTGGCGGTGAGAACTTGAGCAGCGTTGAGTTGGAGTCGGTGTTGTACGGGCACCCGGCGGTGAACGAGGCGGCGGTAGTGGCGAGACCTGACGAGTATTGGGGAGAGACGCCGTGCGCGTTCGTGAGCTTGAAGGCGGCGATAAAAGAGAAAGAGAAACTGACGGAGAAGGACATGATTCAGTATTGTAAGGACAACATGCCGCATTATATGGTTCCCAAAACGGTGGTTTTCAAAGACGAGCTTCCCAAAACGTCCACTGGGAAGATCCAGAAGTTTGTGCTCAAACAAATCGCAAACAACATGGGATCCCTCAAACATAGTCGAATTTGAACACTGTGATGGATATGTTTTTAGTTGATATACAAGCCAGCTGATCAGTTGCAATTTCCTATTGTATTATCGTTTTATCACTTTATCACCATCCACCATAATTAAATAATACTACTGGCTTAACCGTGTGTGTGTGTGTTTTTTTTTTTTTACTTTATACTTTCGAATTTTCATATATTTTATTTTTAAAGTATATATTTTGTGCATTTTGTTCTTAAATTAACTTAAGTTCGAAAATTATGTTCGTTGATTCTATGACGTGATTCTTTGGTGTTGACGTAGCTACATAATCGACGTAACTTTATATGATGCTAACGTGATGGTGTACATGCATGATGGCACTAGCATGGATTTATGAAAATACTGTTTTATTCTTGAGCTGAATTTTTCTCTTTACCCGACACATATTCTCCAGTTGGACAGTAACAGTAACTGCACAGTGTTTTCTTCATGCTAACAGAACTGTAGTAGCTTATACAAATTGGACATTAAATAACAATAGTTGATTTGACCCAAAACATTGGTAGAAATAATAAAGTTTAACAACCTGATTAATTTCCTAAGGACAACTAATAGCAATAAACATTTCATGTAATAAGATTTAAAATGTTAAAATGATAATAAGATTAATCAATAAATTAATGGTTGAGAAAAATTATATACATTTAGTTTTTATTTTTATTTTTTACATGATTTAATTTTACTATCAAAAGCAAAAAGATATTTAAATGAAATGGAGATTTACGAAAATAGCTATGGATCTAAGTTTATTAAATGATCATGTGATTTTTTTAAAAACTCAAATCATGCATTTTATTTTTAATTTTAATTTACTATAAATTTGAATAAGAACATATATTCACATTATCAGATAGTTTAATCAAGAATATATATATATATATATATATATATATATATATATATATATATATATATATATATTTGCTATATATTTGAATGTTTCAATTAGGAAAATGATAGAGGTTACAATTAACTTAAATTAATTTATATTTTTTATGAATTAAAAATAAACAAAATTGATAACTTGGTAAACGTTTACAATAGTTAAAAAAATTCTATAAATTTAATAAATTGATTATCAATTTATCATGTAAAATCAAAATAAAAAACATTAAATGATTTAATTGATTATAATCAGAATACATACTCGTCATGACCTTAATTACTATTTAAAAAATATAATCAGAATAAGTACTATTAAAAAATCAGTATTACCATAATTAATATTATTTTATAGCTTTATGAATTAAAAAGTAAAATGAAATTCCAATGATATATCGGGGAGAAAAGAATTAATGTGGTATTGAAAAAATTTCAAATGGATGATAATCTTTTTTATGTTAAAAATTTGGATGTGAAAAAAGGGAGAATTTGAAATTATTCAGAGGAAAAGGAAAAAGAAAGTTCAAAAAAAGAGGAGGAATAAAAAACCAAAATAGTATATATATATATATATATATATATATATATATATATATATATATATATATATATATTTATAATTCAATGGGTTAGATTCACTTATTTTTTGTTAATCTTTTACTTTTTCTTGAATAATCAATATCACTTATGTTTCTATTGTAATAAAAGATTAATTATGATTTTAAGTATGAACAATTCCTATTAAATATTAAATAAATAAATGGCCCAATCATTTATTAAAAGTCAATCTTCAATAGAAGAGAAGGTTTCTTTGAAACACTTATTTATTTCTATTTCAGTATAAGGTGTCTCTTTCTTTCATTTCAAAAAAATTATATAATTTCTATTTTAAAATTCAAAGGTAGGGCATTTCCCATTTTTATAGGAACTTCTACTAGAAATAATGGTATCTCCAATTATAGTCCCTATAGGGTGTAAAATATATTTTTTCTCACCATCCCTATAGTGTATGTGACAAGTGTATGCTATTGGCTAAAGATCAACAATCTATTCGCCAATCTAATAAATTCTCTTCTTGCTAACAATTCTTCTTAACGAAAGGAATATCTCATTCATTTTATTTGGGGATCTTGAGTAAAGGCCTCATCATCCAGCTAAGGCTGAGATCTCGATGCTGTTATAATTAAACCTAAAAAAATTACAGGATAAAATAGTAATCTAATTTTTAATACTTCAACTCATCTAATAGACATTCTTTGGAACACAATGATTCATTTAGTAACTTACGTTACATATTTTCATTTGAGTAACTTCATCCCAATTTTCAAATAGAGCAAAACATGAATTAAGAAAATTTATCATTTAAGATATTTCTTTACAAATTAATTTTATTAAGAATAAAGTTTACAACCACATGCATAAAGCCACGAGTGATATGGATGCATGCCTTGAAGGTAAAGGGTCGGCGGCTAGTACTCATGATGCTTCACATATTAATACTCCCAAGGATTTTTGTAGTGTGGATAATACTAATGTGAAGGGAATAAAGACTAAAGAAAGGGTCCAAGGATTGTCTGCTAGGCAAAAACGTGGCATTGAGAAGAGAAGGAAAAAACAAAAAGTTACACAAGAAGATGAACCTTCTTTGCAAAACTTTAATTATGGATTGCCTTCATTTCATTCTGGTCAGGTTTTTACTTTTATCATTTATCTGATGTAAGTATTTTACGTGTTAATTTTTAATCAAGTTATTTAATTTATGTACAAAATTTTCATTTTGACCAAATTCATGTTAATTAGGTATCCACGGATGTTTCGAGCAATATCCATAAAGACACAAGCTAGTCACAACAAGAGCATGATGGAATTGTTGCAAGTCATATAAGTGAATGTAGCATTTCCTTTTATTTTCTTAGTCTAAAAGTTAAAATATTAACATGAATTTTATTTTTTTTGTCCAGGAACAATTATCAACTACTACACATGAGCAAATGATGTCATCGATTTACATAGCCAAGATCAAGAACGCAATCCATAAAGCAACTTATCATACTGTTGTTATATAACACTCACTGTCCTTATTAGTTTCTAGCCCTAATGAATTTTTGTTTGACAACATATTTTTTGTTATTTGTGCTACTAAGGTTTTAGCACTTTTCTTTTTCATTTGTGATTCTTAGCTAATTAAAGATTTGGCGAGTTTCGTTTAATTTTTCATTGGTTTTGGTTTATGTTCCCCATGAACTTTATATATTTTTATTTTTCTGTTAGATGTTAATAAATTTGTGGTATGCTATAAATGATTAATGAGTTTTGTGGTGCCAACCTAGCTGGAATGAGAATTCTCATTTTCATGTTTTGACATGCAACTTTATTGAAATTCATGGTTAATGTTCTTTTTAGATCAATACTTTATTTTTGTATCCACTTCAAAAAAAAAGAAAAAGAAAAAGAGAGAATGGTTCGTCCTCTTGGGCCTGCTATTCTCTTGGGCCTTTTTACTATGAGATCCTATCCACCAAGTTCTGTATAGAAGGTTCAGCTGTTTCCTAAGAAGTATTACAGAAAGGGCAGTTACCTTGGGTGACAAGAATATTTCTCATTAACAGAATGCAGTCATGGAAAAGTTTCCAAACAAAAGCTAATACCTTGAATGGTTCATTTCCATGTTGATTCATTAATGTAGGAGTGCTTTCATCCAACAAATAGCTATAAACATGTTTGACTTTGTATCCCTCAAGTAGATTCATCTTCCATGACCACCCATCGTGAGTCGATGTGTTGAGTTAGCAAAGAGTCTGGGGTACCATTTACACAATCTTCTCTCTCCACACCAATCATCTTCCCAAAAGGATATATAAAAGCATCTCCATATTCTCAAGTATGAAAGCACGTGGTAGCAACATGGCCCTAGCCTCTCTCTATCTGTACTGTAGCATGGGCTTTATAAAAGCATAAAATGTCTCCATCCTCTAAATCACCAAAAAATGGCCATGCAAGCAGAGACGGATGCAAGGGGTTGTGTAGGGGTAGGGGTACGGTCCCAGCCCCCCTTCCCTTGGCTCCTTATATATGTATATATGGCTATATTACTGTATCAGAATTCGGAACCTTAACATGTTTTTTACAGTTATGAGTTTTCGTGTATGCATGCAAATTAATTGTTATGTAAATGACAAGATTTATGCTCGAAGGTTTTGGTAGCTAGGTGTAATCCTCCCCTTGGGTGCCAATAGGATGCGTAACTTTACAGGGTGGGTGAAAACTTTATTACGCATGGAATGAAAATAGGGGCTTGGTGGGTGGGTATAACTTGGTTATTCCTGGGAGGAATTGTTTCATGGCAAGGGCCTACACTTTTTTTTGTTACTGTTTTTTACTTACTAAAAAACACCGACTTTTTCCTTTAGAAATTTTTATAATTTGAAACGAATAAAAAATTTAATGAAATTTGAAATGAAATTTTTTATTATATTTTTATCGTTTGAAAATAAAAATTATTTTTATTTTATGTGTGAAATTAGTAAACTTTTTGTAATATTTATTATTTATTTATTAAAAATTATATATTTAAGTAATTACTACAAAAGAAGGAAAAAAGATATTCTAGCCCCCTTTAAAAGAGTTTTGGATCAGTTCCTCCATGCAAGAAAATTGTTTTCTATTTAATCTTCTGCAGATAATCAACAATATCACAACAACCTTATTTATGCGATAAAGGAAAATCCTAAAGGATCGACATGAATCATATTTTATTGATAATAAGTAGCCAAAAAACACAAGATACTACACCTTATTCAGAAAAAAAAAAACTCAAATCCTCTCCACTTAGATTTATATTTGTCTTCATATTTTCTGTACGTTCCATCTTTAAACTTCTTATTTATATTAAGAGAAAATAGGTTATGTACAATCAATTATAACATTATATAATAAATTGTTAATTTTTTAAAATTATATTTATAATATTTTATGATTAAATGATCATATGAAATTATTTTAATTTATACTTGCATATCATTAAACTCTTAATATATCAACAGCATTACAAAAAAAAAAAAAGAAACCTGTTATTTATCCATTATTAAACAGCAAAAGCAGAGATTCATATGGCTGAAATAGGAAGTTCAATAAAGATCGACCAAATATATAGGTAGTAACAAACAGCAGAAAGGAGCAGCCCCCTAAATGCCACTGGCTTTTGTAGTGCATGTGGTTGGTTAGTTGATATTACATTACATTATCGACAACAACTACTCATGCTGAACTTCATTAAATCAATTTCACCTTGGACCATACCCTATGGCAACACAATTTATTGCATCACATCTCTCTCTCTCTCTCTCTCACACACACACACACACACACACACTGCATGAATCTTTAGTATTTAAGAACCACAGCACCCACCCGAGACTTTCATTCTCTTCTCGACAACTGCATTTGCATTGGCAATAACGATCCATGGATGACCTAACCCCAAACCCCGCAAACTCACCACCCCTCACTCCACTCACCTTCTTGGAAAGAGCAGCAATCGTCTACGGCGATTCCCACTCCATCCTCTACAACCGCACTTCCTTCACCTGGTCTCAAACCCACCGTAGATGCCTCCAACTCGCTTCCTCCCTCACATCCCTCGGTCTAGGACGCGGCCACGTCATCTCTGTTCTCTCTCCCAACACTCCTTCAATGTACGAACTCCACTTCGCGGTTCCCATGTGCGGTGCCATTCTCAACAACCTCAACCTCCGTCTGAATCCTCACATACTCTCCGTGCTCCTCCGCCACAGCGAATCAAAACTCGTCTTCGTCCATTCCCACTCTCTTCCCCTCATCCTCCGCGCCTTATCCAACTTCCCCAAAACCACGCCACGCCCTTCCCTCGTCCTTATCACAGACGATGCAGATGCAGTCACCGTCTCACTCGCACACGTCATAGACACCTACGAGGGCCTTATAAAAAAGGGTAACCCGAACTTCCACTGGGCCCGCCCCAACTCCGAGTGGGACCCAATAACCCTAAACTACACCTCGGGAACGACGTCGTCTCCCAAAGGCGTAGTACACTCCCACCGCGCAACCTTCATAATGGCCCTAGATTCACTCATAGACTGGTGCGTGCCGAAGCAACCGGTTTACCTATGGACGCTACCGATGTTCCACTCTAACGGCTGGACCTTCCCGTGGGGGATTGCCGCTGCAGGCGGCACCAACGTCTGTCCGCGTAAAATCGACGCGCCAATGATCTACCATTTGATCCAATCACACAACGTTACACACATGTGCGCCGCGCCGGTTGTTCTAAACTTGCTGTTAACGAGAACCGAGCCGGTGAAGAACCCGGTTCACGTCCTCACCGGCGGGTCACCGCCTCCGGCGGCGATCCTCACTCGCGCGGAGAAGTTAGGATTTAGGGTTCGCCACGGGTATGGCATGACGGAGACACTAGGAGTGGTGGTGTCGTGTGCATGGAAGAAGGAGTGGGATAAGTTTCCGGCGACGGAGAGGGCGAGGTTTAAGGCGAGGCAAGGAGTGAGGACGGTGGCGATGACGGAGGTTGACGTGGTGGATCCAGCCACCGGAGTTAGCGTGAAGCGCGACGGTGTAACCTCCGGTGAGATAGTTTTCCGCGGCGCGTGTGTTATGTTAGGTTATTTGAAGGATTCAGATGGAACAAAAAGGTGCATAAGAAATAATTGGTTGTACACTGGTGATGTTGGAGTTATGCATGGGGATGGGTATTTGGAGATTAAGGATAGGTCAAAGGATGTGATAATAAGTGGTGGTGAGAATTTGAGTAGCGTGGAGGTGGAGGCGGTGTTGTACGATCACCCGGCGGTGAACGAGGTGGCGGTGGTGGCGCGGCCGGACGAGTTCTGGGGGGAGACGCCGTGCGCGTTTGTGATGCTGAAGGAGGGGCTGGTGGCGCCACCGTCGGAGAAGGAGGTGGTGGAGTTTTGCAGAGAGAGGTTACCGCACTTTATGGTGCCCAAAACGGTGGTGTTTAAGGAGGCGCTGCCGAAGACGTCGACGGGGAAGATTCAGAAGCACGTGCTGAGGATGGACGCACAGGCTATGGGGTCCTTGGCGGCTCCACAACCAACAATACCTAGTCGCATGTAGAATGGAATTGTTGTCACTTTGTCTAAAAAAGAGTTCAATTGTCCGGTTTTGGTTTGGTTGTTTGAATGAGTTAAGGTGGATGAGTCAAGATTTTGATTACATTTACATGCAGGTGTTACGAAATGTGGAATTAATTTGTCTATGAATTCAGCAGATTTGGTTTTGTTGGTGTACGTGTGTGTGTGTTTTTAATAAATGAATTTCAATTGTTATGAAGATCATGAAGAATAAATTAATAGTGATGTCCATATGTGCCGGGACATTGACAGAAGCTAGTATTTAATTTACATCTTTTGTCTTCATATGGAAATTTAATTTACATTTTATGTTATCAAAATACTGTCCATTTCAAGATTTTGTGAAAGTACAAAAGAAAATTTAAGATTTAATCCGGTCAATTAAGTCTAAGAGTTGTCAGAAGATAGTTTACATTGTTCATGACTAAAACCAAAGAGTCTCTTTATTTTAAAGTCAAGTAGAATTATCTTTTATAAAATTAATTTGTAGCCATGAAATATGATTGAAAATGTGTACCCAAATTGATCTTAGCCTTATTTTTTTTATTTATTAAAAAGTGCATTTTTATTTAGAAGAGCAAGAAAATTTTCTAACGATAAAATATATAAAGCACTAATTGGCCTCTCTAGTTTCAACTCCTTTAGTCATTTTCACTCTCACTTTTAGTTATATGTATTACAATTATCTTTTATAAATCAGTTATAATTTGAAATTTAAGATAATGCATACATTTTATTACATGTAATGATATATTAAATTATATTTTAGGTTATTAGTAATGTAAGAATTGATATAATTTATACTGATATATTTTTGTTGGTACATATATACTAATATAATTTGAGCTCTTGTATGTAAATACATCCTTTCCCATTGGCTAAAAAAATTCAAGGCCCTTTCGTATTAAACTTCACTTTGGAACATTGGGAATTTACCGATGGCAGGGAAATTGATTATTTAGATAAGGTTGGTCTGAAAGTGGTTGACATTATTATTCAGTCTAGCTCTCTTGCATGTTAGGGGCATGTGCCATTAGTTCATTCTTTGCATTAGAAAGTACGTAGGGTGTCCCCATATTAGGTGTTTAGTGCAGTACTCAACTATCCAATTTTAAACCCAACACCATTGCACGAACGAACCTATATATCATTATGCACTCAATACTAGTAAGTGGAAAAATATATCTTGGCACCCAAACGAATGTAGACACTTGAGAGAAGAAGTAGAGAAAAAAAAAAGTAGTTGATAAAATTGATAACATAGAAAGAAATAAATAAAGAAAAATAAGAGTTATTGATGGAGTGTTTGAAAATTTTGGATTTCAAAATATCACCATTTGTTTTTGCTCTCTTTTCTTAGGATAAAATTGTAGTAGTTCTTGACTTGCACTCCTTTCATCTATTTATAAGAAGGAAAAAGATTAGTGGTCACCTCAAGTCCCAATGTAACACCTTGAAATAAAGTAAAAAATATAAATATAATAAAATTTTGTATGTGATAAGAAAAGAAATAGAGAGAAAGAAAAAATATTGAGAGAATGTTTAAAATAATAGTGTTTTTGTATCATTACTCTTATAAAAACTTTTGTTTTTAAAAGATACTTAGTTTATAACTCGTGCATACAGTACAAGTTACTCCATTATGTTATATATATTTTTTTTGTTTTAATAGTAAAATTGTGAATTGATTAAGAAGTAAATTTATTTGTTGAACCTTAGAATTTGAAATAATATATAAACTTTGAGAGTGTTGTAATAATAATTGATACAAATATGTTAAATTGGTCCATATATTTTATGATTAAAGAAAATCTGTAAAAATCATTCGAAAAA
The DNA here is from genome assembly GCF_000004515.6 of Glycine max. Lineage (NCBI taxonomy): Eukaryota > Viridiplantae > Streptophyta > Magnoliopsida > Fabales > Fabaceae > Glycine > Glycine max. The sequence continues at coordinate 44,605,114 of NC_016089.4, read as the reverse complement.
CATACAATATATTAAATTAACTAATCCTATTGATATAATGACCCAACACTGAACGATAGATTAGATCAGGAATTACATTTTCATGATTATTATAAAGTGATAACAAGACCCTGACAAAAAGTTGATACAACAGCTACTGAAAAGCAGATCCGATAAGTCTTGTTGCACCCCTGTTTGAAAGACAAATAAGCATGAAGACTTTAGAAAACAAACACAATTCAAAATAAAGCAACTTGCTTCAAAAATGCAAATAATCAAAGAATAGTGAGTCAAATAAATCCACAATTAAGCATTTAGAAGTTTTTAACAATGTCCATCGGCAATGCAAACCAATTTAAATAATAAATATAGACAATTTTAATATTGTAAATAACGTATTGTGTTGATTTTCTTCCACCATAGTCAATTAATTTCCTTGCAAGACGACGAGTCATAGAACTCTGAAGAATTCTACCACTAAATTAACTAATTGTCCTAACCTCTCTCACACACACCCCCACCCACGCATGCACACACGCACACACAAAAAAAAAGTTGGCTAATGTTTGTAAACTACACCAGCACATGACACAGCTATCAAGAGAAAGAACAAATTACACCACACCAACCCATTAGTAAATGACTATTATCCAAATCCAAATTAATTTTGAAGACGACAAAAACATGTAGATAAAATACCCACTGAAATGCTACTGATGATTTTCAACACCAGAATACATATATTCAAGACAAACTAAGCTTTTCACTCCCAATCAGATGAGTTTTGTCTAGGGAAAAGGGTGACAGTTAGAGAAAATATTACTCTCTCCATCTCATAATAATTGTCATATAAGAATAAAAAATAAGTCTTAATATAATTATTATTTTAGCTTTTCAATATAATACTAATTGTTTTTTTCCACTTATACACCTTATAATATTAATGATGAACAACAAAGACTAAAATAATTAATAATTATAAGGTTAATTATGTAAATTGTTACTCTCTTTCATCCTCCCATCACCCTTCTCCAACCGTGGGCCAACATTATATTTTCATATTAATTGACAGTATTTTTGAATCATTTTACAACTGCTTATGTATTGAGTTTAGAATCATAATAGAAAGGCCGGAATTAAATAAATCATGGTAAAAGTAGTTGTTGCTTCCTTGCAGACTCCCATGGGAGGTATATGCTGTCATGTTGGCTGACAAAATTGATGGGAACAAAAAATAGGAGGAGCGTTTGCTTTCTGAATTTAAGAAGCATTTTGACATTGAGTTTATTGACCACAATGTAAAGAGAGAAGTAAGATTTTACACACCTTTTTTTCATTCATACCTAGGAGGAAATAGACTCGTCAGCATGAGGATATTATGATGAATATTTGGTCTATTCCAAACTATATAGGCTTGTCATATGATTCGATGGGAGCATTAGTTTTCCTGTAACAAAATCTGTAATCTCCTCAGATTAATAATAAATATGGATAGCTTAGGTCTGTGTAAAAAAAATCTAAGACAACAATAATTATGGTACGAAGGGAATATTCCCTATTCACCCTAGGTCTTAGTATTGGTTTTCATGGAAACACTTCTCAATCCAGGTAAAGACATCTTTCTCCTCTTGAACCTCATCTCTCTCCAATTAGGTCCCTCCAAACTTGATGTTTTGGCTGCTTCATTTGATCCTCAAGTGGCATTTACAGTCAAGAACTCTTCTCTGACAATACCTAAGTTGGCAAAAAATATAGACTATGGATTGCTTAGTCACAGATATTCTCTAGGATGCAAGAAATGCAAGCCTACCAGTCAAGATTTTGATCCCCCATATAGCATCAATCAAGTTTTTTGCTGGTGCTTCTAAACACAATTTCTATTGACTGCTCTGCAGGCAGTATCAATAGCTATTAAGTTTGCTTCAAAGCCAAATATCCAAATCGTTTCAAGCATGCTAAGAAAATATTTTTTTTCTTTCACTATTATTAATTTCTTTCAAATAAAAATGTTTGGATGCTGCTTATGTTTTGCTGCTACTTTGTCGTCCAATAAAGCCAAATTCACCCACCTCCAATATAGAATTAAACATTACATACTACAATTTTATTTAATATTTTTTTTTGCAAAATTAAAAATTCTCAAATAAAATAAATACTCACAGAACAGATATTATGTTCTCCATCACACTGTCATTTATGAAATTTGTATTCTCTCAGAAAAATTCCACAAATTGAAGATTTTTCAATGTTTTTTTCCTCCCAATTCTTATACTTAGATCTAAGTGTGCTTATATCGATTCAATAAAAAAAATGCCCCCTTTTGCAACAAAAAAAAATATAAATAAGAGAACATTAAATTTTAAAAAAAATAAAAGCTTTTGATATACAATAAACTGACACAGATGTCCTAATTGCTAGGGGAGATTAAAGAATTAAGTGAATATAGTAATTGTTAATAAGAAATCAAGTAAACATAGTAGTAGAGCTTGATCAGTTATCCTAAAAGTGTTGAAATTAATTAATTAACTGGCAGTTATATATTTGTTTTATTTGATTAGTTTTAGATATTAACTAAGTTTACCAAGTAGGGGGTTGTTGCAGCACTCTGCACGTTGTTGCAGTACTATGCACATTACACTTATTTTCCCTAGTTTGTAGCTTTGCAGTTTAGATGTATCTTACCTATTTATTGGTTGATTGATTATTGAATAAAATGAGTTAATTTTTTTCTCATCTCAAAGTAACAAAAAAAGTATAATAATGGGTTTATTGAAATTACCTTCTCCTGCCCTTCGACAGGTTTGGGTAGACAATTAGCTTCAATATCATACTTCAGAATCCGAAAGCATTCAAGTCTTTCTTCCAAAAATAATGCATATGTACATACCTAGGCAGAGCAATCCCAAGCTGCAAGCAAATGAAATCATATGGCAAAAAGTATATAATAGAGTTAAACAATAGGAGGATCATGACTACTCAAGATAAAAGCCGCTTTTCTCATACGGTAGAAATAGATATTCCAGAAAACCATCCATTTGCATAATCTTACCATATAAATCAAAGGGAAATCGCAAAAATTAAAGGTGAACAAATTACCTCCGGAGCAAACTTCTTACGATGGTCACACGTAAAAAGAAAAAACAAAAAATCATATGAAAACCGGAATGCACTGATATTGATGACTATCAATTTCCATGAAATCGATTTTGACCATTTGATTTAAGATGCAATCCAGCAATAATCGTTGAAACAAATACATAAAATGAATATAAAATAAAAATTAAATCAGGGTAAAATACAATTGAACAAATTTTTTTTAAAAAAAAGAGTAAAGATCTACAACAAACAATTCATGGTTGGATCAAAAGTGAGTGAAACTTACTTGGGATCGGCTATCTTAGATTGTGCTAGCTTTGTGCAATTCATGTATACCTCAACTCACGGTTCTTATCTTCTACTTCATAACTTATCTGCTAATATGTATATAAATTATAAAACTGTAAATAAAAAACAAACATTAAATTTAAAAAATAAAAGAAAAGAATAAATAAAAACATAAAGAAAGAAGAATAAAACGTAAAAAAAAAAAGAAGAAAAATTAGAAATAAAATGGTAACATAAAAGAACGAAAAAATATAAAAAAGGAAAAAAAATAACTAAAAAAAAGCAAAACTGAAAAGAAAAATAGTAAAAAAAATTCTAACATTTCAAGATCTTCCCCTGAATCAAATTACTGGGACCCAGCAGAGAAAATGTATGAAACTTATAGTTGTGTGCTTTACCTATGATAATTGGGACTGGAATGAGGTATCAACAGCCACTACTAGAAAAATTGGATTTTAAGTCGGTTCTTATACCCATGTCACGACGATTTTCAACCGTCGTTAATGTCAACATCGGAAAATGTATAAGCTATTTTACGACGGTTATGGGAACCGTCGTTGTAAGTTTTGAATACTATGACGATTAAAAATAACCGTCGTAGTATGTGCTAAATATTACAACGTTTCTTCTATAACCATCTTAAAGTCTACAGATAATTTTGGGATATTAAGACGGTTGCGATGACCGTCTTAGTAGGTGCGCATTGTCTACGACGATTATTAGAAAATCGTCTTAACTGTAACAATCATAATTTACATTTTAAGACGGTTTTTTAGACCATCTTTGTATGTTATGACAATTTACGATGGTTTTTATGACCGTCTTAGATGGCATGTCAAGACTGCATACTAAGACGTTTTATGGGAAACGTCTTTGTATGTTATGCCAATTTACGACGGTTATGAGAATCTTCTTTGTAGGTCTACATTATGTTATCATTTTACGACATTTTCGAGAATCGTCTTTGTATGTCTAATTTTTTTTTATTTTCTTCGTTTTATTGATGCATTTTTTTTACATTGATCTCTGGTACCTATAAATTAAATCAGACCATGCAAATTAAATAATAGCATCAAATGAAATCTGAACAATAGCATCAAATGACATGCATCCTACATATATAAGTCCATGCAAATTGAATACCCTTTTTTGAATTAATGATCCTCTAATGTATCCAACATACAAAGTTGTAGCCATAATTGTTCTAATTCTTTGATGAAACCACAGGAAAAATGTACTTGTACATAATACAAATCAAATTTAGCAACTGCTTTTCCTAAAAGATAAAAAGTAAGTTGTCCATTTCTATCGAACTGTTGTGATGACCTCCACGTCTAACGATGAGCCATCAGAAAACCACTACAAAATTAACATTAGATAAAATTATTAGTAACTTAACAAATATTAACCAAAGTTACAATTGTAACTCCATGCATTATGTTTACCTTGTGCCAGCCATCCTTCAAACCGGCAGTCACGATGCACCACATCCAGTGCATGACATAATATCCACACTCAAACCCTACACTTTGCACATTACTCTACATATAACATTTTTAATAGTTACTTAACATTCAACACTTAAAGATGTACAAACGGTTCATTACAAACAAGTATTGATTACCTTGGGTTCAACCCACCGAGGTGCACCTTGATTAGACATGCCTTCAAAAGAACTGGTTGTTGTCTTCATTGCACTAGTTAAAAAAAAATAGCATATATATGACAACCATTTTTGTTGTATATGTAACAACAATTACAACCTAAAGGATGCCATGATTTGTATATTTGAATAGAACCTGTTAATTGCGCCTTTGATGTTAATATCATGCTTCTTCCTCAGAGAACAAAACCAAACGACCGTGTTTTCCCTTGGGTGGAGAACAAATAGTTGCCAATGTGCCCTGAATTGGACAATTATAATAACAGAATTGTACAACAACAAAAAAATACTTAAATTCGAAGAACAATTGAACTTACTGATGCAAGTAAGCTCCTAAATACAACTGCCTTTGTGATTCCTTGACCCATGTTTCAATGTATTGTTGGCATTGTTGACGTCTTTCCTTAGCATTTTGTATAGATTGAGGCTCTAGCAAACCATATAGTGACTGATCAGCTTTGCTTCTACCGCACTCATTCATAAATCTATTTGGAAGACAAGTCATGATTATTTTAAATGTTTTAGATTTAAAAATAATGGTTATCAGGTAATCAAACATAAAGGTTGCAGGAAAATGACTTACATGGTCCACAATTGTAGTATCGCTATGTTTAAACACTTGTCACCTGATATTATTTCCGCTAGATCTGCATGTGTGATGTAAAATTTTGCCCCAATATCATGAAGTCCAAATTGGTTCGCCTCCCACGACACTTCCACTGGATTCTGGTACACATAAAACAATATCTTCATCAACTCTCCTAATGGATCGGATTCACCCGCAAGCTTTGCATCACTACTATGTTCAACTGGCTTCCGCACATTAAGGTCAGAATCCTAAGTAGTACAAGAAAATAAATATTAAATTTAATCAAAAACTTAACAAATATTACAAGTGTGTATTCAAATGACAATTTGGTAGGGGGATTATTATATTACTTACATAAGATAAAGGTTTCACTAGATGTCTGGGCCATCCAATGAATGAGTTCACGGCGTCCTTGACATACTGAATCTTTGAAGTGGGTAACGGGACAATGGCTTCACCATCGTATACAGTGTCAACACACACCCTTACTACATCATCTCCATAAGCAACAGTGTGTATCATGCCACCTACTCCAAAGACCTTTCCCCCTGCCACCAGCTGTGTACTATCACCACAAACAATGTAAAAGCCCATACTACATGTATCAAATGTAGACCGCTCATTACCAACAACATTATTAGCAGCTTCAGCACAACTCTCTTTCGTGCTAACACGTGCAACAAATACGTCAGGGTTAGACGATCTTGGGGGAGCTGACTGTTGCGTATGAATTTGGGATAATTCACTCTTGATCGCATCCAACTCCATTTTCATCTTGTCCATACGGTCTTTGTTCTCGTCTTCTACCTCTTTCTTCACCTCTTGCTTTATAGTTTGTATGATTTCAACCAATCTTTCGGCGGTGATCGCAGGCGAAGAACTGTGGGACCCACAAGAAGCATGTCCAAAGTAGCTGGTTATGGTCACACCATGTCCACCGACACGAACACGTCCAAGATGCTCTGGACGACCAATGACAGTGTTTAGGATGTCTTGACGACCATGTGGGACAAAAGCTCCCTGTTTAGCTTGTTCTTGTAATTCATCCTATGACATTGACAACAAATTAACTCGTTGTTATGGTTACAAATTACAATTTATAATTGTGGCATATATTGAACTTACAATTTTGTCTGCGATTTCTTGAGCTGCTGCAGATGTCATTTGTCCAAATTTGTTTGTCCTAGCCTTTTTCCACTTCTCATGTCTCGCAATAGGGGATGGAGGGTCGACGACCATATCTGCATTTTGACTATTGTCACCTTCATTCAGTCTTGACTTTGTTTTCTCGGCCATTAATTTTTTTTCAAGCACATCGTATCCTCCACGAGAGAGTACGTGGGGAGATTCATTGAATTTTTGAATTTCCTGTGCTTTTTTGCGTATTCCCTGTCAGCATTTTCACATACAACTCAAACATGTTTGACATTAACAACTAAATTACGTAATTAAAATGTTATGTAAAAAGATTGAAATTTAAACCTTCCAAGTAGGGGTCTGTCGAGTCTTTGCAAATTCTTCCCATGTATTTCGATCAATACCATACTTAGCAGATGGATCCTTGTTTTGTTCATCGTCATTCTCAGCATATACATATCTGGTCGTCAGGGAGGACTTAAATTGCCTCCATCTGGTCCCAACGGTGGACATAACCTTCTTCTTCGCAGTTAAACCTTCAGGTATGTCAAATTTGGCCTAAAATAATAAATAGACAAAGTTAAATTTGTTACTGCATAGACCACATTTCCACCGCAATTAAATAATATATATACCAGTCACTAAAAGGTTGCAAGCTGCTTATAAAAAGTTGACAAAATAGTCTAGTGTACCTTACTGATGTACATTACTAAAAACTACATATATGGAAACATTTTTCCCTAATACAATGCACAATCATAGTATGAGATGGCCTTAATACAATGCACAGTCATATGCGAGATTAAGATATTTTTTCTTTTAAAATTTGAGAACCAGAATTGGATTCACCCTAAATTTTAAAGACGATAAACATAATTAAGCCTTTCAATAAAATAATAATCACATGAATTTTGTTTTGGATATATAGAAAGTAAGTAAAAACTTAGGTGAGGATTGCAAGTGATGCTTTTGGAAAAACTAACTATTAATTCATGTCCCTGTTCTAAAATAACTAGTGATAGATAAAATAAATAAATTATCCTATTGTCTCAATTACATGGAGCATACCATGTGCGCTGTGGTGTGTTTGCAGAATGCAGAGTAAAGAAATAATTACGGTGCAGTGGGCATGGGTACTGACTGGCCCAATAATAGCCCACATAGACTCAAAAGTAAGAGAATGGCAGACCCACTCAACCATACTCAATGTCTGTGTAAATCCTCAAGGTTGTTTGAACCCCTTCATTTTTGTACTAATTTATATGCTACTTTGATGAAAGCAACAACCAAATAAACATCTAATATTTGCAACATCATGTGTATATTAGGTGGTACACGGAAGCAAGACTAGAGGGTTTGGGTTTAGCAACGAAAGTCTCCTATTTTCTTACTTTATAGCAGCAGCTAGCCAACATATTTGAGCCTAAGAAGTCTCTAGAGCGATTTGCATGGGCTAAAACTGCTGCATTGCTTCAAACACTCAGGTCCCACATAAAGGATGAAGAAACTAACAGTGTTTTTCTAGAACAACAGCATTAACGGACGAGACCACTCAAACAAGTAACTAATTAAACATGCCATTCATAGCTTTGTCCTATCACACATGTTTTGTACTTGCATGCCTAATTAATTACGAGTTCCTTATGGTTGCTAAAAAATTCATGCTAGCTTTGTTAGAAGATAATAGTCTGAAATAGAATTTTTATAATATAAAAGTTTTAGATTTAATATTATTCAAGATAATATATATGTGAAAATGGGTGGGGGGGGGGGGGATTGTTGGCTTTGGTACTGAGCAAGTAATTTTGGTACGAGATGATTCTGCTCGTAAGGAAGTTTTAGACTATGTGGAGAAGCAGGCTCTTGTTTTAACCATTTTAGAGTGCAAAGGCCTTGACTTTCGGGTTGTGAAAGAATCTTATCTAATTCATTTCTACTTTGTATATTATGTATATTTTTTAATGGTCTTATGTGTCTTTTTCCAGGATGTATTGCTGTACAACTTTTTTGGCTCTTCACCTTTGAAAAATCGATGGGGAGTGATATATGAGTATATGAAGGAACAAGAAATGTTGGAACCTACAGAACTTAAGTCGTATCCAGATTTTGAGGATCTTTTATTATTATTTTCCAATCAGAAATAGAATTGTCCTTCCCTATCCTATGCTGACCTTTAATTCAAACTTTTATCAAGTGAATCAATAAAGTAAAACACCAACTTTGATTAGAGAACAACATTAAAAGTACTTTAAAAAACCGCATCTTAAGTTTTGTCTTCAGACTACTATCATAGTATTAGTTCATGAGTAATGAAAAAAGAATAGTTGGGTGTATCCAATTCTTGCTAATGTTTGCTTTGAAAAGCAAGATTCTCTTCACATTATTATTTTGGGTGGTAGTTCCACCATACACACATTTTAGCATAACAAAAGTAATTAATTCATCATCTACCTTCTGAATGGAGCTTGGAGATAGCAGCAAGAAGAGCAGGTTTTCCTCTTATGAGAAAGTAGCAGCCATAAGCTTGGTGGTTCTAGCTGTGGCTTCTCCTCTCTATATAGACCATAGACCAGAGAGTGACTTGGAAGATGAATAGGTGGGGTGGGGTTTGAGAGGTGGGGTGGGGTTTGAGAATCAAATGTCAGATGGTAAATAGGGAGTTTATTAGCCTTTTGTCTTTGTCTAAGCTAAGTCACTTCCTTTCTTTGTGAGGCATCCACTAACCAAACCATTCAGCTTCATTGATTTAGGTAAGCTTCAATTTTATTCTGATCTATGAATTTTAGACACTACAGCCCCTAATCTTGTCAGTCATAGTAAGTCTCATTTCACCAGACTACATAGTATTAATCCCATCAGGACGAATCTAAGAATAAAACAACTAAACTAAACCTCAAACTTTAGGTCCATTGACAAAAGAAATTAGTTTTTCTTAGTTATTATAAGGCAAAAAGGCATCATATGTTGGGAAGAATGGAATCCACCATCTAGCAACTTTTAATTTTATTAGCTAACTATTCAGACATATATAGGGATAACAGATGGTCACTACAAGTAGAGACTACATTACAAAAGGAAACAAGGCAGTCACATCTTCTCAAACAAGAAAAAGGACAATCACATCATCGAATAACACAAGCTTAACCTACCTAAGTAAGTAATTAACTCGCTAACCTGTTTTCTTTGAAGTCAGACCAATGTCTTTGTTGCCGACGTTGAATCGAAAGCCCTGCCGGCAATCCTTGATTCAGAAGCGAAATTTGTAATAGAATCAATATATAATAAAAAAAATAGCAGAATATAAAAAGCATTCTTTGATACTGCATCCTTTGATAAAATGTATTTAATCTTTTGGCCTCATAATGCTCAGAACAAGTCATGAATCGATTGATAAACACCAATGAATGTACACGAACACGAAGATACTTGAAATCATGAGCAGGTTGACAAAGAAGCAGTAAGGTACATAAACTATATCAGAAAAAAAGTAGATATTTTCTTTAAAAAAATAGTAGAGACTGTGAATATGGGGAATTTTTGCAAACAATAATATAGAAAGATTTATTTTGGAAATATAAAATCAGGCTGAAAAAGCAATGACTTTACCCCACTTGCAGGTAAGGTTGGAGGTCGCAGCTGCTTGTCGTTGTCCACGGTTGGACTCCCCCAACTTACGAATGATGAAATCAACCTGACCGATGGAACCCTCCCGACGCTGGGAAGGTTGAAGTCGTCAGAGGGAACGAAGAGGCTGTGGAACAGAATCAAGCAGGGGTGAGGTTTGAAGAAAGGGCAAGAGGTGCTGAGCTTTCAACGCGAAAATGATGACCGTGGGTTAGAAGAAAAACCTAGAGGCGCTGATGTTACACTACACACTTTGTCGTGGCCGCGACTAGGTTTGAAAAAAAAACCTAGAGGCACTGAGGTTTTAGGGCGAAAAGGCAAGAGGTGCTTCAACCAACAGGACGTGCTGACACTAGGGTTAGAAGCTACAACCAAGGTTTAAGCGCGAAAGGGGAAAGAGGTGAGGTTCAGCGCGAGAGATTTGTTTTAATCCAAACCAATTAAGACGGTTTTTTTAAAAACCCGTCGTAAAATTAATTGTACATAACATTCTAAGGCGATTTTATATAACCGTCTTAGATTTAATGTTGTAAAAACCACTTATTGTTCGAATAATTACAAAAAAACCACCGCATAACTTTCTAAGACGTTTCCCCAGCAACCGTCGTAGTGCTCGTGTCGTAAAATACCATTTTTCTAGTAGTGAGCATAAGTTGTAAATTAATTTCTCTTTCATTATTTGTATTGCCTTGCATTCTTATGCAATAAAATTTGCATTTTATTGTTGCAAAAGATATACAAAGGCTATGCTCCAAATTAATGTCATCCTATTCCAAGGTGTTTTCTATAAAAAAAAAAAAAAAAGAAGATAAATTAGATAATGCAAGGGAAAAGGGTGAATGAGAAAGAAGGAAAAAAAAAGTCCTTACAATCACAATAAAACAGCAGATAAAGGTGTAAACTTATTATTCACAACTTTTGCAGTGTAATAGCAAAAACTTTGTGGGGCATGCTTTTGGGAAGGTTATTTGTTGGTACTGGAATGGGACTTGGTCCACCTGTTGCAGCTCTTTATGTGGCTGAGGTATATTAGATAATACCACAATTTGTTTTCTGTTTTCTCTACCATTTCCGTCCACTTGTAGCCCATGCCAGATTTTCATCTACAACTACCAAGCAGAAGAGAGTTGTTTCCATCAAAAACTCAAGATTAATTGTTATGTGGAGGCCTAGGAATCATTTCTACCTCCAGAACTTTGAAGTTTGTACCATAAATTACAGCCATGCCTGTCATTGTCCTGATTCAGGAACAATAACAGAATCATTATAAAGTATTGGTGCAGTTGAAGCCAATTAACTGAAATGAAAGCAGATACAATACGACAACAAAAAAAAACCTTATCCCACTGGATGAAGTCAGTTACATGGATCAAATGATGACATTCGACAGTTTTGGCTCAATTTAAGACCAAAGTTTCAGAGGTGTTATTACCATGAGATCCCTCTTGACAACTTCCTCCATCGTCCTTCTTGGTCTCCTCTCCTCCTTTTCACAGGACTATAAAACCATGCAACTGAAATAAAAGCAAATAAAATAACATAATTTTAAAGCTAAAACTGTTTTATCCCTATAGAGAAAAGTGAAATGCTGGTGGGCTTTTAGGAATGGATGTTTATGGTAATTTGCTGCTTTTTTTCTATGTTTTTTTTTTCACATTTTAAAAGTTTTTTCCTGTAATAATTACTCTTTATTGGTTTTTTGGGATATCGTGATGATGCTTTGTATAAACTTGCTACTAACTTCTTACAGGTTGTGATGTAATAATCACTAAAGATAAAGGGGTTTCTAGGGTTCACGCAGAAATAGTTGTTAATACAATGAACCCGGTAAATCCTTTACCAAATGAACGTTCTCATTTGTCACACAGTATACATATTAGAGATTGCTCCAAGTATGGGACATTTATTAGCAAGAATGATGGGGCCAAGAAAAAAGTTCATGAGCTACCAAACAAAGATACAGCATTAGAGGATGGTGACCTTGTTTCTTTTGGCACTGGTACTGCTACCTACAAGTATGTTAACTATCTCTTCAGTGTGCTTCTATTCCTTATTTTGTGTCATTGACTTTTAATTTTTAGAAAATACTGTTGCAGTACTTTTCTAGATTTGGGTTTGTGTAGGGACATGCAATCTCATTACATTTGTCTGTTTCCTACTTATGTCTGCTTAAATGCTTGCAAATTTAATCTGACAGGTTTTGCCATGTACCCCTCGTTTTTTTCATCTGTTCCTCAAATAAAGTGGATCGATCCCTTGAAGAGAAAATTTCATCAATTGGTCAGTGGGGAAAAAACTTGTGAGGGTTCTTCAGTTCTTATAATTCATGAATACATGTGTTGTAACATGAGTTATTCAAAAATCTTATGCCATGTTGTAACATGAGTTATAAATTTACTGTGCTTTTCTCTTTAAACAGGAAAAATAATTTTGCTTGAAGCATTAGACTCTTGTCTTCATGTGAATCTGAATATTGACCAACTTTTACTTTCAATATAGGTGCTGGTATTACTCATACCTTAGGTGAAGGGTGCACACATGTGCTGGTGGATCAACTCATGCCATTGAAGAAGGATCTTGTTGATGCTGTTGTGACCAAAAAATCTTGTGTTCTCAAAAATTGGCTTGAGGTATAGAAGCATTTAGTTTTACGTATTGGTTCTTAAATTTAAATTGTACTATTAATTTGTTACAGTCAAGTGATCACTCGTATTCATAATTTAATGACATGAAAGTTAGTTGCTTACATATTTGTCATTTGTATTTTATGCTTGATTGTTTTGTTATTTTTTAACATCTTAAATAAAATCTTTTAAGATTGACATAGCATTTTTCTACAATAGAATAGGTTGTGTAAAAGGGGAGTTGATGTAAATGGATATAATGCTGCAAGATTCTTTTACAGTTTACCCACAGCAATAATATATTTGGACCTCTGCTACCTTCCCAAATTGTAGGAACAATTTGCTAAGAATCAATTCAGAATTAAGTTACAACCACAATCATAATTTTTCATTTAGCTTGTGGGCTATGTTCTTTACATAAGAGTCTCATGATCTTATCTACTTTAAAGATTAGAGTAATGCACTATGAGTCTACAACATTTTACATGTTTGCTAGTTATTTTGTGTTTGCTAGCAGCATAGACCCTGAATTGTACATCATCATTTGTGTTCTGAATCCTTACCAATGATAATAGTGATAAAACTCATTTATCATAACAACTAATCAAGCATAAACCGTTATCTAATTTATAGTCTAGAAGTGTGAAGTTTGATTGAAGGGCTTAGTCTGCAACCAGTAGAGAACCTTTTCTCTCATGTTTAAAGTCTAACTTGTGTCTGTTTGTTCCCTTCCCTGCATAGTTTTTTGCAAAAAAGAACATTAGCACTGAAATTCCTAGCTGTCATTCGTGAGTATTGCTTTGACTTTGGAGTTTGGTTCTGCTAGCTTTATATTCCATGACCTTGACACCAGTTAAATAAAGCTTTCTTTGTCTTCTTTTTCTTCTCTACCCCCTCTTCCTTGTCAAGCAGATATATTCCAACAGTGTCAGTGGAAGGAGAATCTATTAAAATTGCTGACCCCAGAATGCGTGAAGATTGCTTGAAAGGATACACTTTTTTGTTGGAATCTGAGCATTTGGTATTTGTTACCCAAAGTATTTTATACTCACTCTAAAACCCAACTTGAGTATTATAGTACACATTTTCTGTACTTTATTCTTGGATTTTTTTTTAATGTTCACATGTAAGTATGCAGAAACAGATTGCAGGGGTTATAGAAACTATAAAATGGAATCATCTTGATACTCTTGGAGCATAGTTCATCTTGACAATATTCTTAATTCTTTTTCTTGCTTGCAGTATAAGTTTGGGGATCAGCTAAAACCTTTATTGGAAGTGGCTGGTGCAAAAGTTGTTTCCTCTGAAGATTTTTGTTCAGATAGCCAAGTTTGTATTTCATTTCTTTCTTTTCCAGTTATGAATTCTTTCTGTACTTAGTGAATGATATAGTTTTGATTAAGGAACTAAGGGAGGATATTAACATTAAAATTGAGCTTTAGAGACATGTTGAACTCAAAGGGTTTTTAGCTCGAGTACAAACAAGACAGAGTATATGCATAATGCATTGCAATTTTAGTGAGGAACAAGAGGAAATTGGCTTAGAGGTAAAAATTGAAGATGTCATATTACACTATTCCAAGTTTAAGTATATTGGTTCAATATCATAAAATAATGGGGATATTTAGATGTCATACATAGGATATAAGCTAGGTGGTTAAAATAGAGAAATGCATCAAGGGTTATTTGTGACTGCAAATTACCTATCAGTTCAAAGGGAAGTTTTATGGCATTACTATATGACAAGCTATATTCTATGGTCGTGAATGTTGGGCTTTAGAGGGACAATGAAAGAAAAAAAGTGGGAGTAATAGAAATGAGAATGTTAAGATGAATGTATGACCACAAAAGAAAAGACGGGATACAGAATTGTTGTATATGAAGAAATATTTGTGTGGCACCTATGGAAGTAAAGATGATAGAAAATTGGTTAAGGTGGTTTAGACATGCAAAAAAGGCCATTGTTGGCACTAGTGGGGACTTGAGGAGAGCAGTTTGTATGATTTTAACCCTGTGGATAGAGGTAGAAGGAAACCAAAAAGCACATTGTAGAAAACTATTAAAATAGATTTCATGATGATCTATATATCCCTGAGAATTTGATTTTGAACCAAGTCCAATGACGACGTATGATCCCATTCCCATCTAGTCGACTTCATCTTGACCACACTGATTTCAATATTTTAGACATTAGAGATATTCTCAGGCAGATTATCTTTACTTAAAAGTTATGTACTTCGGTACGGTAATTCTCATTTATTTCTTGTAGGGTACAGATTATGGAGAGGATAATCGTGTGGTGTGTGTCATCCCAGGAGGACCAGCATGCAAGTCTAATCTCTTCAATAAACTAAGTTCATTGCTTAGAGTGACTGAGATGGATGTAATATGTGCTGCTTTCAGTGGACAGTTAGATCTGTCTATTTTGAAATCACCATGCTGTAAGTATTCTTAATATCAATTCTCAAGTAATGTATTTGCACTGTCCAAAACTTTTGTTCTATTCCCTATAAATGAAGTACCTAAATCAGTATTTCAAAATTAGACTGTTTTTCTTCACTTTCTTATTCCTTTGTTTGCTGCTGCTGAATGTAAAATGGTGTTTGAGACTCGAATTCCACAACATGAATTATTTCTGGTTTATTGGTACTAATAATAGGTTCTGTTTTCTGTTTGCTGTTTTATGCAAACAGAAGATTCAATTTTTCAAAGAAGTTAACTTCCATTTATATATAATGATCATTTAATATGAATGTGTTTAGCTCTGAGCTCACTTCTTCATGATTTCATTGTAAGTGTGATTTGGGTCTCAGAAAGAGGGGGATGGGGAGAAAATAACATTATGGCATTGCCAACTTTTCAAGAAATTGCCTATTACACTGACCTAGGCATATAGTTGCTCTGGTTTAGAAGTTTTAATTTGCATCTTCTCTGATGTAGCTTCTCTGCTAGGTTTTTCTTAATCAAGATATCCTTTCATTAAACCTAGTAACAAAAATGCATACATTTGTAGGAATGAGATGAACACTTTGAAACTTAAGATCAGTCTAGATATCTGAATTTCTTGATCACTTCAGCACTGAATACACATGTGTGCACACACTTGCATATAATTACATTTTATTAAAGAAAGAAGAAGCATTGGCACAAATCAGAAAATAAATATCTAATTACAGGTAATAAATCAACTAACAAATGCAGAGATTCTATAATACAATCCCTCATTGTAGGGGTTAAATCAACGTATTATGTCAAATAAATCAGCATGTTATCTTGACAGTGGCACATATTCCTTTTGTTGTGGAGTGGACAGAATATTGATAGAAAGGGATAATTTAAAGATTGGCATGGTTAATGCAATACTTTTTTCAAATAATGAAACAGTTAGTTATTAATCCAATGTTGAAAGGGGAAACATGTAGTTTTTTAAAATGTTTCCTCAAACATATTTTTCATTTGAAAAGCTTAAATTTAAACTCCATGCTTAGTGACAAAATCTGCACACCAGTGAGTTAACAAGCTCTGCGTGCTGTTGCAGTACTAGTTTCATCATCATGCTCTACAGATGAGACGATTGTAGCAGATTCAGATACTGAAGTTGAAACAGCCACACCAGCCCCCTCAAATGATGCATTCAGCAATGGCAATAATGTAAAATATGGAAAAACAGAAGAATTATATGATGATTCTGACCCTTTGGATAAGAGAAAACATGAAAGAATAGAGGCATCCTCAGATGATGTTTCAACCAGATTGCATGACATTAAACATGCAAAAACTGAAACATCCTTGGATGGTGCTTCTGCCAGATCACATTCTACCAGCTTCAGGAATGCTAATGATGGTATCAAAATAAAGAAAGGCATGGTTGATGATTATGAAAGTGGAAATTCAGATATGGTTTACAGCCAATATTTAGTTGTTCGAGATACAAACATTTGTACTATCATAAGTACTGCACCAAACAGCAGTGTTCCAAATTTTAAACACTTCAGAAAGGTATGTGGTTTTGGTGCCATATGTCTTGCTTACAAGGAGCTTATCAATTATCATAGAAAAATGAAACCTGACATGTTTTGGTTTTCTGATTGAATTTTGTCTGGCATCTATATTCCAACAAACCTTATTGCTTCGTGCAATGTTTTTTATTGAATTTTAACATATATGATTAGTGTCACAGTTCAAGAAACATGTGCCTAATCGGTCCAGTTTTCTTTTAAATGGAATGGCAGGCACAAACTCAATCCGGTAATAGCTTTGACAATCTTGTTCCATTTGGAAAATATCCATACAAGTAAGAGTAATATTAAATCTGATGTTATTTCAAACAAAAATCTAGCTAGTCTGCACTTCATTTCTGTTCTCCTAGTGATAGGTTATGTTATATTTCATTTGTTTTCTTCCCCAGGGACTCTGACTGTGGGAACGAGGATGTGACTGAGCTTGTGAAGAAGGAGAAAAGGCAAAAGAAAATGGAAGCTATGGCAGATGACATGTTTCATAATGAGGTGAGTCTAATACTCTTCCCATACCCTCCCCAAAAGAGAGAGAGAGAGAGAAAGATAAGGGCTATATTTAATCTTGACTCGTTGAGTATCTATCTTAACGTTTTACATATTGCGCTGCAGGCAAGAAAACGAGGCACTGTTGGTTCTCTTCGTGGCATTCTTACTTCATGAAGGTAATGTCATAACTTTAAATTAGTGAAAATCTTTTTGTGCTTTCAAGTTATCAAAATAATGTTTTAATCAGTAATATGACAATGGTCTGATGTGATAAATGCCTGAAAGTATAACCACTTGTCATTACGCAGAGGAATGAAAAGAGATCTATGCTTTTTTTCATTACCGAGTTAGAACATAAAAGAAAGATTGGTGGCACTATTTAGCAAGGCCATTTATCCATTTTGGTTAAGCATACTGTTCGTCATGTATAAATACGGCATACAAATTAAAACTTGTGGTTATACTTTCCGGCATTTATCATGTGGTTATACTTTCCGGTATTTATCAGTAATGTGATAAATGTCCGGCATGTGTTCAACAAATATGATTTACACATTTTTTCAGGTTACCGTACAAATTAAATCCGAAAAGTATAACCACAAGATGCAACAAGACTGGTTAAATGTTAAATAATAATAATAATAATATTTTGTGCTATACTGTGCATGTTTTCCTATGAAGTGGGCATGGTTCTATGCTATAGCAGAGTGCTTTCTCCAAAGATATGGCTTTGAAGATACTGCACATTTTTTATGTGTTCCAATTGAAGGTTAAATCGTTCACTTGTCTCTGTTTTGATCGAGAACGAACACTCTTCCAGTTATCTTTGAAGGATCTATCTAGTTTCCCTTGTTAGCATATGAAGTAAACAAAGTCTTTCTTTTGGACAGTGAAATACCATATAATGTGATGTATTGATATAAATCACATTTTTACCAATTTAATTTGTATGGCAACCTTTGCTTATAAAAATAAAATTGTATGCTAACCCTGAAAAAAATGTGTAAATCAAATTTATTCTCCTCTTGCAATGTCAGACAGCATGTTTCTGCACCTTTCCTATTCTTTTGGTGCGTGTGTACAACAATACAAGAGAAGAGAAATGAGAACTGCACCCTAGTTAAACGTAAAAAAGTGAGACTAGTAATTCTATCGAAAAATGATTAAAACACATTTCAAGCTACCTTTTTACGTCGTTCAATAGTTTTTTTTAAGATAATTATATTTAGTGTAAAAGTTTTTTACATTATTATTCAATCCTAAGCTATCATTTAAATTAAAAATTATTCATTTTTATAATTATTAGTTATGTATAAGATAACTTTTAATTGGTTGATAATGTAAAAAATTTAATAAAATATCAAAATTTAACTTATTAATTAACAATGTATAAGTTGTGTCCTAGTACAAAAGAAGTTTAACTTAATTGATTGAACAATATGTTTAAGTGTTGTAAACTTTCAATACTATGTTCAATTTTTATGGATAATTTTTTGTCATAGTTTACCAGTTGATGATCCATTAATCAAGCTAATAAATTGAAAATGAACTAGTTTTTGTAATAGGGTAGTTTTTTTTTTCCTGAAGAAATTGATCTATTGTGAGCATCCTAATTCTTACATTGGTATCGAATCTTTAAGATAGTGTTTCTACTTGCTGACCTAAGATTTTAAGCCGGGTAATGAAGATAGGTAATACATCTTAATCACTATATCAACGATAACCTTGATAAAAATTATTAATCGAATATTAACGCAATCTGATACTAATAAGATGAAATAATTGAATAGATATAGAAGTGTCTTTTTCATTAATAAATTTAATTCCCTTTTGACTAAGATTAGCAGCCTTAAGCTATTCATATTTATAATGCTATTGAGTTCGTAAGGCTTTTGAAGTTTGGTCCGAATCAGTGTACGAAACGAGGTGATATCTAGTACAGTATCTTGTTGATATCTCGAGTATACTTTAAGCCACCTAACATCAAAATCAGTTGTTAGAATTACTTATCTCTGATTAGATAAATCAATTTAAACGTGTAAAACAAAATAAAAGATTGAAAACGAGTACGCGGCTTCTCTTATTTCTTGGACATTGAGTTAGAACAGTCAAAACAAAGAGTGCAAAATCGTGTTAATATTTAACCTTTGTTCAAAAAATCTCTTCATGCCAAGGAGGCGAAAACCATTTAAAGTCGTAAAATCAACACTACAAATTTACATTTTATATTTTACATGAACATACGAAAAAATATCCAAAAAATTGTTAGCTATTGTCTCATGTGAGTTCAGATCTAGTCTCTAAAAGTTTAACAATATTCAGCATTAAACATGTAGGATATCAATATATGCTATATGTAATAATATGTAGGAAAACTGGCTGAAAAACCAGAATCAAAAGTACAAGAACAGTATCTCAAAGTGGTGATGGAAATCAAGAGAAAAATCCATCTATAAAGAAATCTCTATGAGAAACCATAAAAGAAACGAAACAAATTAAATAGTAACAAAGCAATTAGCATATCCTCCTATAATGAATATGCTATATAATGATAAGAAAAAAAAATCACAGCCTAAACCTGAATTTACAACTACTACTCTGAATTCTGATAGAACTATTAGCACTAAGGCTATCCACCACAATCTTGCACCTAACCCTGAACTTGATTTTGAACAGCTTCAACTTCCCAAGCTTGATCCTCACAGGCTGCTTCACCTTCAAATTGAGAGGCACATTCCCACTTTCTTGCAGCTGATTCTGAAGGGTACTTTGCAAGCCGGTAGCATCCTGCGTTTTCCCAGTAAGAGGGATGCTAAGCACCGTGGTGTTGCGGTGACCTTGGTAGAATTTTGGCAAAGACCCTTCACACAATTTTGTGTCCATGTACCAAGCACTTATGTGGCTGCCACCCCTATAGTCTATTCCAATTTTTTTGTTGGGGTTTCTGGCGGTTATTGTCAAGTTGAATGTCACTGATAAGCTGTTGTTGTCTGCAAGATCAAAGTGTGTGACTCTAAGTTCGTCCACCGAGTACTTTGGAAGCTTTGGCCTGAAGACAAGGTAGAGTATTCCAACAGTGATGCCAATTGCCACTATCAGAATCAGCAATATGCTTATTAGCCAACAGAAGAACCTGCAGCAGCAGCTTCTTCTTTTCTTCGGTGGTGGCTTGGTTTGCTTCAGAGGAATGTTTTGTTGTTGTTGTTGTACTACTACTCGTTGTGGATCACCTGCATCAGATTTGGACATGCTCCTTGGCACCAATGGTGCTGAAGGGTGGTTTTGTGCCTCAACATCATGGTGCACAGGGTGAATTTTCTGAGGGTCTGCCATAATATCAATTTGGTTCACAAAGAAGTTATGTTTGAAGTTTGTTTTGGTTGATTTTTTTTTCCCTTTTGTGTGGTGTTAAATGTTAATATATATATATATAGAGAGAGAGAGAGAGAGAGAAGGTTGACATGAACATGTTTTGGATGAGCAAGTCATGAAGAAATAATGGTTGAAGCCTTGGCTTGAAGCATCCTATTGTTGACTTGAATGGCCAAAAGTATAGCTATCTTTAGGGTGAGTATTGATATTCTGTTCTCATTCATATGCCACATGTAGGGTGAATATTCAATGTTTGTGTCTTTATAGAAATGAGATATAATGCCGCCGAAGGTTCTTAGTTTAATTTCTTGCTTTTCCATTAGGGGTATGCGTGCATGACGTAATCATATGTTTATTTATGCTTTCTAGACCTTTTTTTGTATAGTCAAAACTCGGCTACATACAAATCTAGGGAAAAAGATCACAGTGTATACGGAAAATGGGAGATAGTAGAATGAAAAAGAGGGATAAGAAGAAGAAAAAAAAAGTTATTACTGATGTGAAATTAAAAAAAATAAAAAAAATTTGAGTATCTGCGTGTCAAGTGGTGAAAAATTGAGGTGGATTTATGTAGACTTAGGTTAATCTACATTGTCACCATTGTATGAAAAAAAATTGACTTTAAGTAATCCTTCAATTTAATAGATAAAAAGATTAATTTTATTTGTGATGATTGATTATTGTTAATTTAATTTTTTTTTGCATATAATGAAAATTTAATATAAATTTTTTCGTTAAATAGATTATTCTTATTCATATAAACACATCAAAATCTTATATCACTGTATCAATTTTTTATTTAAAAAAATGTAACTATGATAATTTAGGATAATGTTGTTTTCTTTCAATGTCATGTATCTCTTTTGTTGTAATGATATATACTTTATTATTTTAAAAATAATAAAAAATGGGGTTAATTTATATTAAGTGAAGTTAGGTTGTTAAAAAAGTAGTAATTAATAATTCACACGTTTTTTTTTATTTAAATACCCTTTCCCAAGACTTTTTCTTTTATAAAACAGGGAAACGTAATTTTTCTTTTTTTTTAAAAAGGAAAAAGGTGCGAGGAGAGGAATATAAAAATGTATAAGATAATGTTATTTAAAAATTTATTATAATGGAAGTGTCAGTTATTCTTTTATAGTTCTTATGTTATACAAATAACCTCGTTCAAAAAAAAATGTTAAACAAATAACCATTTAAAAGAACAAAAAGGCGTGTTAAATCAGGCACATGATAAAAAAAATTGAACTCAAATAGGGTGGTTATTTATTACATTCTTATTATTCAGAATAGTACTAAAAAAAATGAATAAATTCAGCTAGATTTGAGAATATTTGTTAAATATGAAATGAGAAATCACTCGATTACCTGAGTATTAATAAACATGAGAAATTATTATATTAAATTTTTCATTACTAAGTTATTATATTTTTAAAATGTATTTTTCTATTTTGTTATTACATTGACATCTATATATTTCGTATGTTACAGTATTATGTTTTAACGTTTTGTTACATATCCTTAAATTATCTGTCTAATATTGAATAAAAATTAAATATATTAACTATCTTTCAAATATAAATAATAATATTTTATTTATTTAGTAATTCAAAAATTATCAAGATGGTTGGTTAATAGGGTTTATAATTGTTTTTATTCCGCGTAAAAGAAGGAATTTAATCTTTAAATTGAAGGCAGTAGTAGTCAATGACTCGTTTGAAAAATAGGTTATTATTATGAAGAAGAAGAAATTCCTTAGTTTATAAGCCATTGTCTTTTTTTCTTTCTTTCTTTCTTTCTTTCTTTCTTTATTATGGAGAGTTTATATGTCTTTGTTGAATGAAAAGGAGTAGCCGTATGCATATTGTTTTACAGTTTGAAACGGAACATCATAAAATGTTTGATAAATTAATCTCTAATTCCATTCACCGATATTTTGCATTCTCCTTATGTTAAAATATTTTCTAAAAAGTTAGTCACCATCGTGTAATACTCGCCAATAATTTGGAGGCTAGCCCAATATCATTTTTTTTTTATTTTTTTTAAAAAAGGACAGAAGAGATCAACATCAAAAACTACGAATATCAGCTAAACAGCTTCAATTATAAAAATTTATCGCGCTATAATCTTAATTATTGATTTGTACGACAATAAATTCTTGAGCATATAAAACTTTTTATCACAATAAATAATTGTTACAACATCATATAAATCATTTGCAAAATAATGTCATTCAATTAGTTGATAGTCTAAACATTTGACAATATTCTTCTTTTCTTTTTCCTTGACTTGAACGAAAAGCTGAATTGTCCCTCTAAAGTCTGAAGTCTCAACAACATATTTGCATCACCTTTTGCTTACAAGTTAAACGTTTCCTTTCACATAAAAGGTTAAGTTTAGACGGTTCCCTGCGTAATTTACACATATAGTTGTTTCGCCCTAGATATGCGTATGTTCAAATCACCAAGTCAAAGCCATCCCTTTTAAGTTTTAATGATTATTATTACAAGTTCTGACGAAATCCATATACAATTGAAGGATGCACCTATCAATTCAATAATTTTAATTTAATAGTGTTTTGACTTGTGAATTCCTTAAGCTAAAACTATAGGTTCTGTGACCTCATGGATGCTATCATCTCTCTGCACAATGCACTTGGTAGTTTTTGTCTTTGTCACTTTGTGGGAGAAGGGTATACTTGAAAGTAGAATGTTAGGGAGAGAAAATAAAATATAATAAAATAAACTGGAATTCTCATTATTTTTAACATGGTAATGTCCTGTTGAGAAAAATATATAAAAATAAAATGGTTCATTATGATTGTTAATTCTAGCAAATATGATGTACTTTGGTTTTTTAATTCTTACAAAAAAATTGTTGATTTTGATCTGTATATATTTCAATTTTTTTAAATAATCTCTAGTATTATCATTTAGTAGTGATAAAGTGACATCTAGATATGGAACCCAGCAATCCCCTCTAAGATGTCTTTCATTTTGTGGCTTGCTAAAAGGAATCGGCTGCTTACTCTTGACAAAGTTGCTTTTTTGAACAAGGGTTCCCTCTGCCCTTTATGTTCAAATGAGCCTGAGTCAAATGCTCATTTGTTATTTTCTTGCAGGAAATCTCTCCAAGTTTGGGTTCACATTCGTGATTTGGCTCCTTTCCGCAGGTGTTTCACTTCTTTACAACGAATTAGTGACTCTTTAATTAGGGGCAGATCCACATCAGGTGTTCAAGAAAAATTACGTTGTCTGGCTATAGCAATTACAGTCTATTGCATTTGGCTGTCTAGGAACAAACTTATTTTTGAAGATTATCAATTTTCTGTAATAGAGGTTATTAGCAAGATTAAGTTTCTTATGTATAGACAAGCGTACCTGTTGCATTTGTTTTAGCATCTTGATATAGGTCTTCTTGTATTAGGGAGACTTTTGATTTTCTTTAACTGCGGGGTATGCCCCGTTTATTATTGTATCATTTTGGGTTTAATATAATTTACATTTTTTTCCCAAAAAAAAAAAGTGGCATCTAGATATATTACTTCACATATGGTGCCAAAATAATTGTTTAGATGACAAATCTAGATGAGAACTAAAGGCAACCAAAAAGAAATTGAAGGACTAAAATCAAAATTCATCTTTTTTATATAAACTAAAAATGTATTTAAACTAAATAAAATTGATGAAATATATATCTAATGGTAATTTTGTACCTTTTATTTTAAACTGTTCTTTTTTTTTTATGGGGTCCAAAATGTTGTGTAATGTTCGCGTGACATTATATCTGACTATTACATATCTCATTGCTGGATACAATAGCCCGTTCACATATGCAAGAATTTTTAAACAAGCGGCATTCCTACGTACATCCACCAAAATTGAGTCTATGAGGTTATCAATATAACACTCTAACTAACTAATCCAATAAGTCAATAATATCATAAAATAAATAATATTATTATATATAATAATAAAATTTCTAATGTATATTTAATACATATATAAATTTAAATGATAAATTTTGTGACAATTAATTTTGATATAATTCATATGAATTATTTAATTTGTATATCTTTTATAAATAAAAAAAATATTTACTATTAAAAAATTAATTTAATAATAAATAAAAACATATTTTTTAAAAAAAATAAAAAAAAATACTTATGGATCACGTAATTCGTATGAGGTATACGAATTATGTAATCTGTAAAAATAAAAAACACTTAAGGACATTTTTGAAATTTTGTTTTAATGCCGGGTGCACAAGCATTATGCCTGGTGCACCTAGCAAAGCCCTTAAATAAGAAACAAGCCCTCTGGACCAGCCCAAAAGGATCAGGTCAAAGTTTAGATCCAAAACTTTGTTTTGCCCAAGCAGTTAATTGAAAAATATCATTATGATAATAATACATTTATTATTTATATCAAGCTTTCCCTTCTTATCACTAGAAAGAATTGGTAAAAAAAATCACTAGAAAGAAAATCTTAGCATTTTTTTGTTAATAAAAAAATTACTTCCATTAAAATAAATACTTAATTAATTGTTTGTATTGAAATGTGCAAAGGGGAACATGAAAAGATAAGGAAAATCAGTACGAAGGAAGAGGCCTTGGAGTTGTAGTCATGAGGTTTGAGCAATCTCTTGTTTTTCCTTGTGGAGTGACCTTCTGTGTGCTAAAATATTGATTTAAGTTTATATACGTAGAGTATGTGAAATCACTTGTTTTTCCTTGTGGAGAAACCTTTACGTGTTAAATATTATGTGTTTAATCATCATTGGTTCAACGAAGTTCAAAAATCTTCTAATAAACATTGGTTTAAGTTGATACACAAATGGAGTTGAGTTTGCAATCTTCCTGTCTAATTGCCTATTCGAAAAGACGAAGAGAGTAAACATAATGCTACCACCACACACCACAACTTTAGGAAGAATGACAAATTGTTCATAAACAGCACAAGTAACATGACAAAGATGAGAGAGATCAACTTGAATTGGCCTTGCTGAAACAAGAAACAGTTGCAAGTACGCAACTCCAAACAGAAGAAATGTCAACACCTCATTGAACATCTAACATACATCACAAAAGGTGAAAATTCATGGTATCATGATATCATCATCATCATCACACACACACCCCTTTATTGGAACCAAGCCTGCCACGTCCAATGCCACCGCTATGTTCATGATCACACTCTCTCCTTTTGCTGTTCAAACCCTTCTTCTTCTTCTTGGCTTCAGATGACAAACTACATCCCAATCCTAAGGGTGTTTTCTGAGCCTCCTCCTCTCTGGAGCTCAATCTTGAAGAAGTCCAGCAATCGGTGGAGTCAGCAGAATTTGGTTCCCATGATGAAGAACAAGAAATGTTGTTCCCCCAGTGATGTTGGCCACTGCTACTACTCACAGTGAAGCTGTTGCTTCCTGAAGACTCTTGGTCCTCCATGTCTTCTACTACTACACCACCACCTCTTTTCACTGTCACATACTTGTGCAAGCTTGGTTCCATCACATCATCACTAACAG
Source organism: Glycine max (assembly GCF_000004515.6). Lineage (NCBI taxonomy): Eukaryota > Viridiplantae > Streptophyta > Magnoliopsida > Fabales > Fabaceae > Glycine > Glycine max. Next base: position 44,578,708 of record NC_016089.4, on the reverse strand, counting down.
CTACCTCAGATTCCACAAAAGGGTCCTTGTTGGAACCTGCCACTTTCTTTCCATAGTACTCATCATTCCTAATATTGGATTGCTGAGTGGATGGACTTCTCTTGTCCTCAGTGAAATTTGAGCTGGTGGTGGAGTTGAGATCAGCAACAGCTTCAAGGATAGAGCATACCTTGTTGAGACAAGCTGGGAGAGAAACAGAAGAAGGTTGTTGTTGTTGTTGTTGTGTGTTCTTTTGATGGAAATTTTGGATGTCCTCAAGTAGTAGGGAGGCATAGGAGTTTGTAGCATTGGTGTCTAAGTCTCTAGATCTTCTAGAAGATCTGCTTCTTGTTAAGCCTTGGGGTTTAAGGTTGTCAACCCCTGATGACACTGCTGTTGTCTTCACAACAGCACTAATAGGCACTGAAGACTCTTCTTCCTCATGTTGCTCCTTTGTCTTGCAATTCACACTCACACCCTTCTCCAATGCAACTCTGCCATTTGGTTTCTGCAGTGGGAAAGGGAAAAAGATCATCTTTAATAACGTCATTAACTAATGAGATTTTTTTTCCATCTAATCTTAGTTAATGCAATTAGGACAATGATTTTGGCTTTCTTAATTACCCTTTGGCCAATGATATATGCTTTCCTAATTACATTAAATAAATAGGCTAATTTCATCCAATCATTATGCCAATAACGATTTAAACTTTCTTAATTACCCCTATGCCAATAATTTGCGCTTTCCTAGTTATATTACATAACTAGGAAAGCTAATGATTACAACAAATAATGATAACAAATCAATATTCCTCAATAATAACACAATGAACACAATTGTTACTACTAAGTGCATACCTGAATGGCTTCTGCTTCAATCTTGGGCTTGTTTTGTTGCACCTTGCTGTTAGAATAAGGAGATTGTTCAGCTTTTCTTGAAGAGTTATGATCCACCTCACTCTGAGGGTTTCTTCTGTAAGGAGATTGTTCTACTTTCCTTGAAGAGTTATTACGGCTAAGAGAGGGTTGTTGTTGGTGCTGCTGCTGCAGATTCTCATTCAACATTTTATCCCTTCCCACATTTCCATTAACTCTAGCAGGAGATTGAGCACGTGGTGATGCAGCACCCTTTGAACCAGCATCACCAACATTCCTCTTAACAGTAGTGATCTTCTTGGTGCCAGAATCTCCACCACAGCTGTTGCTCTTATCCATAACCAAAGATGAAACAGTGGCTGGAACAGACACCATTTTCCCAGGCCTAGAACTTGTGTTGTTGTTGTTGTTGCTTGCATTTGTAGTATTGGTGGTGTCAGATGATCTTCTACCAGGAGATCTACTCACTTTCCTTTCTCTGCCATTGGATTGGTCTCTTTCCCTACTTGGAGTCCTTCTCCTTCCCTGAGACGACCGCCTCGGGGACTGGCGGTGGCGGCAGCTCTCCCCCGCCACATCATTCTCCTCCCTGCCATTGCCATTGCCCTTGGACTTTCTTTGGTCATCCTCAGCAGAAGTAGTGTCATTATCACAGTGGTCAAAATCAAAACTTCTCTTGGAGCCAGAGTACTTTCTCCCAGAAGAGCTTCTGCTGAGCCTCCCACACTGGATCAGAATTTCATCCACCTCTTCTTTAGTGCAGCTTGAAGTCCTCACTCCCACAATACCAATGCTTGGTGTGGATGGTGCAATGGTCTTGTTAACAACCATTGTTTCTTCATTGGTCATGAAAACCCCATCACCTTGTTTTGGTGCTGGTGACTGAGCAATGAAAGGTTGGGTTTTTGATGTTGTTGTTGTTTTTTCTCTATCATCATGGCTATTCCTTGGTTTGATGATGAATATCTCTTTCTTCACTTCATCTTGTGGTGTCTTGTTCTTGAGGCTCAGTTCTGGCTCAGTGGGTTTGGACAAGGTGACAATGACACTGTTCTCAGAATTCCTATGCTGAGAAACTGACTTGTTGGGTGAGGTTGAGGACCCATTCTTCTTGCTCAAACATGTACCCATAGGACCTAGAGAATGGGTGGTAAATGACAAAGAGAGAAATAGTTGAGGAAATGGAAGCAATAGGAGTTTAAGGAGAGATTTGAATTTCAATTAGATTAGATAAAGAGAGTAGAAAAAAAAAAGGTTGTGGCTTGTGCAAAGGGAACGTTATCCAAGAAGCATTTAAAAAAAGATATTAACTTTAATGGAAGGGGAAGAATTAGAAAGAGAGAGAGACAGAAATTCAAATTTTGACAAAAAAATAGAAGCATATGCAAGGTTGGAGAGTTATGCTATGTGCGTGGTGTTTGTTCTGACCCACCCAGATGACCCCACTGAGTCACTACCTTCAATTTCATAACTTTTTAAAAATTATGTGCAAAACAATTTGGATCTTGACTGCAGATGCCAGATGGGTATCTCCAACGTAACATTTTCCCGTTTGTCCTTCTCTCATCTCAGGATTCAAATTTTGTATAATAACGGCTAAATTCGTTTTGATAAACAAACAGTAAACCTTGAAAGTTGTCAGTGTTTTGGATAAACGGCAAAATTTATTAAATAAAAAAAAGTTAAATACAGTTAATAAAAAAATTTAAGAAATAATTTAAAGATAAAATTGTTCTATGTATACCAAATGGAATAATTCCAATTATTAATAGTTATAGATTATACAGTTAAAAAAAAAAAAGACAGCAACGGCTGTATGATTTTGGATTCTTGTTGGTATTTGGGCCATGAACCAGAATGTTTACACTCACTCACATGGACAGAATTTTACCAGCATGTTCTTGTTTTACATTTTATTGTACAAGTTCAAAATTAACCCATCCAATATGTAACATTTAATAACAATTTAGTTTGAAGGGCTTATAGTGGGTATTTGAATTGGCTTCACAATGAAAAATAATTAATTTATTTTCATGGTAACAGATAAAGCAATAAATAATTACTTTTATTTTTTTATAGTAGCATCATAATTTTATGAAATAAAATTAATTTTTGTGGATTATCTAAACACATTATTAGTTAATTCTTTGAACACCCTACTTTACTCAACCTTGATTAATCCCAACTGCCACTCCAGCATATGTTCTAACTACAAGTGTTCCTGTAAAAAAATAACTCCAATAAAAAGGCCAGGTCTCTAAATCAAACAATACTGCTATTCAAGGCTGGAGCGTGGTAATATAATAAGGTAGTCAAAATAAAATAAAAAATCATATATTTTATCTTATGCCTTTTTTTAATAATCATCAGAATTTATCTTTTAATAATCACCAAAAATAAGCAATACATGAGAAATCTTTGATAAAAATTCTTGAACTTAAAAACTCTTGTTGATCAAATTTATTATTATTCTTTTTCAACAGTTTTTCACACTAAAGGTTAAATTTAAGAAGAAAAAAACACTCTTAAACTTCACTTTGTCAAAAATATACTATTTTTTAAGGTCATTCGAAAGAAAAGAGAAGTTTTATTTTGTTAGGTGCAAGTGAACCATTATGGTTGAGGTTGGGCCATTGAAGAAACTGTGTGGTGAATGGATAAATTTGAGGTGGGAAATGGCAATTGAAGGTGATGGTGAGGGTAGGGTTTATATAGAGATTGAGGATGAGGATGAGGAAGAGGAAGAGAAAAGGTGTGCAATGTTCTCATGTCAATGAATTTTTCCGCCATTTTGTTTTCGTAGAGTTTGAATTGTCAATCGAGAACGATAATGTTTAACATAAGACAGTGTCAGAGGCACTGAGGGGGTCATGGGAGATTTGATTTCTCTGTTGTTCTTTTTCAAGTTGTTTCTGTGTTGTCCATTCAAAACGATGTCGCATAACAGTTGTATTAATATTTAGGGTTGTGATTCAATTTTAAAAATCATGAAAATGGTATCGTTTCGAATGAACAACACAGAGACAGTTTGGAAAGGGACAATAGAGAAGTCAAACTCGACCAAGGGAGACGTTGAATCTTCATTCCTCCAATTAATTAAATCGCCTTTACCTTTTAGATTAAATTTTACTTTATGTGGTCATGTTATGTGTGTGTGTGTGTTTTTTATGGTTATGTTATGTAGATGACTCGTGTGGATAAATTAAGCCTATATACCTAAGGGTACGTTTGGAGTTAAGAAAGAAAGTGAAGAGAAAAAAAAAAGGAGACAAAATGAGATTATTTTAGAGATGGAATTTGAATAAGGAGAAAATGGCAAGTCGTATTTTGGGTCAAAGTGGAAAAATATATAGATAAGGATTAAAATGCTTGGGGAACCAATTATTATGAAAGTGATGAAACAAAAAAGATAAGAATAAATCTCACCGTTTAAGATATATTAATAATAATATGTTCTGACTGCCTAAGATGAGGAGTAATATTTATTTGCTTGGTATATGTCCAAAGTCAAAGATAGACCTTCAAAATTCAATTTCATAAAAGATCAACCTTGATATGAAAAAAATTAACAATGGATTCTGTTATAGAGTTTCCTTATGTGGATACATTTTTAATTACTTGAGACATTATTTATAGGCTAACTAAATCTACTTATTTTTTGCCTATCATTAATTGATAGTGACTAGAAAAGTTTATCCCATTCTACACATAAATGAATTTGTTAGATAACATAATTAAATATCATAGACTTACTTTTGATTTAGATTTTTCAAGCTAAGAGTTTACATCAAATACTAGGAACTAAAATTTAGATAGTCTATGAGAACAATTTATTAATGGAGAATTTGTTAAGAATGTGTATTTTGGAATATTCTAATAACAGCTAGGATCAATCTCTATCCCAAATTAAGTTTACTAAAAATATATATTAGATATTAGCTAGCTAATGAAGGAATAATTTGCAAAAATATTAGAAATATACTTGAAGTAGAAAGAAAAGGTTGTGACCTTTAGAATTCTAAGATGATCATTTATTCTCCAAATTAAGCTACGTTAACCATTATGGTTGGCAAAGTAATATAATCAAAGAGAGTCATCTTTCGTTTCATAGATTCTTTTCAAACTAATGAGTCTTGTTTTATATAAAATTGCCATACCTCTTTTTTTTTCTTTCTTTAACCTTCATAGTTTCTTCTACGATTTTTTTGGTATATAGTTTCTTCCATGATTTAAAATTGATCAATATTGAGTTTGATTCTTCTCATATGATTAAGCTTGGTATAGTACTGTTAAAGCATAACTTGACTTATGAAACATCTTATATAGAAACCTTAAGTTGTGGCCAGCATTAACCTTCGAAGTATTGTCTGTAGCATCATTCTTTATCTCAATTGTACAAAATGAAAACACATTAATGACAACAAGGTTCCATCCCACTTAGAACGAAGCTTAAGGCAAGAGTTGAACAAAAACATTTTTTGGCCAACTTTTAACTCCTTCTGCAAAATCAAGCTATTGGTGGAAGCATGATGCGTTGTATTTTAAGTCATTATTAAGTGTTATTTTAGTTTGGGTTATCTGCATTATTTGACGTTTAGGACTTAGATTTTGCATGTTTATACTGATTTTCATCTTTTATCGAACCTGATACATGTTTAGTGTTTTTGTCTTACAAGAGAGATTTTTTTTTTCATGATTTGAGGTGCTCAAGTAGTTATTTGAATGCATTACGAAACCTTGGGGATGAAAGTTAGGAGTATTGGAGGCCTTGTAGAAGAAAGTGCTTCACTTTCTCCTTTTAAATATTGGAGTTCTCGTAGACCCTCTAATTGAAGCTCCTCAACTTTAATTTCTCTTTTAACCCTACTTGGTCAAAGACTAAGTTAAAACTTTTCACCGTCCAATATCATGATGTTTTATCCCATAACCATTAGAAGGTAGCATGCTTGTAACCGTAAAGGATAACACAAAAAGTGAGGTTATATTATGTTTCAAACTTCCTCACAAATCTTTTAACGAGAACAGGACTTGTCTAATCTGTTAGACGAAGCTCAAATTAATAGGTTTTAAAAAGCTCTTCCAGTAAAAAAAAAACTTCTAACCTTTAACAAATTGTTTAAAACCCAAGGTTAATTAGTCAAATAAGCAAATAAAGAAAGCTAAAAACAAGGTAAGTTATATAAGCGAATAAAGAAAGCTTCAAACAGGGTAAGTTATATAAGCAAATAAAGAAAGCTACCAACAGAAGACAAAGAAAGATTTTTCTACCGGTCCCAACGACTTTTTGAATAGATGCTAATGGAAGGCTCATCTTAACTTAGAGAAACTCATAACTCATCTTATTTTATTTTTCTTATGTCAAGTGAACAATGACGAGTTTTGTTAATTTTTCTTATAAGTAGGACTTTGATAGAATATTCTCTCCATAGCGTCACCATCATGGATGACACAGGTAGCACTCGACCACGTATATGTGATGGCGTAATTGATGACAAGCCTCCTATACTCTCACTTCCCTCTGATTTGTTGGAAGAAATTATTGCAAAAGCTGCATCTAAATCCTCTATTGACCTAGTTAACATCAAACTTTCTTGCAAAGATTTTCTGCATGCATCCGAAGCAAACAACGTTTGGAAAAACGTGTCATTGGAGGACTTTCCATCAGGTTGGTACCCTCATCAAACGGCTATTGATTTTTTGCAACATTGCAGGGAAAAGGGCAACATTGACATTCTATATAGAGATGGAGTGAAAGAATTTTGCAATTATTTAGTTGCGAATGTTAGTGGCCATGAGAAGCTGAAGTATGCTGCTGAATGTGATCTCAAGCAAGCAAAATACCTATACGAGATTATATTGTTGTGCTCAGATGATAATGAAACGAGACAAGAAGGAATGCAGCATTTGCGTGATTTAGTAACGAACAAGTGTTTTTTGGAGACTAAGCGTAGTGTGTTTAATTTTCTCGGAAATTTTTAGAATCCCACTGGATGGCTTGTGCGAAACATCATTCGCATGTGTTTGAATTCTACTACTACGTGCGTAAGATATGCGCCATGTGGCTCGTGTCATGTATCGTATATTTGTTGGGATATGAAAGAAGAAATATATGATATGAGTGGGTGCGAGAATTGCAAATGGGATCTTGAGTTAGATCATTTTTTCTTTTCTCATGGTCGTAGGTCGTAGATTCAATATATGCTTGCGATTATTATTGTAGTAATTTATTTCACTTTGTTTATTTCTTTTTGTTGCCGTCAAGAGAAAGAAATGTTTTTTTTTTTACAATTGTATGATGATTTTTAGATTTTAATACGAGGCTTTCGAATGTTTGGGTTGAATGATAAATTAAATTAATCTATTCTTCTTGGAATCAAAATTTATTTATTTTTATTTTGTGAATAAAATAATATATGAATAAAATATTAACATTTTATTCCAATTTATAAACAAAAAAAGTGGTTAAGAAAACTTTATACTCAAGAGTGTTGCATGTGAGTGTGACCGATCATCATGCACAGCATAATCAGTGCCATTAATTAAGATTCATTTGAATTGGCTGTAGACCATAGTAGAGGAGAAATCAGTACTTTCACTCACTCATATAGGACACAGTCGACTTCGATAACAAATAATTAACTAGCACAAATTTAAGATTCATTTGGTTTTAAATAAAAAAATAGCTTTAATTTATTTTTTATTTTCACTTTAAACACAATAAATGCGAGCTTATTTTTCATTTCACCAATTTTTATAAGAAATAATAATAATAATAATAATAAATAAAAATATCAATATTTTAAAACAAGAAAAAATTGAAAACGATAGATATGACATTTTGTAATTAACAGTGAATAAAAATGTAAACCTTTTCTCAAACTAAATAATCTCTTAATTCGCCATGTCCTCTTGGGCATCTTCGTGAAGCTATCAAAGTGGTGATGGAGGTAGAAATTTGAGATTTTAGTAACTAGTATAAGTTATCTGAACATGAAAAAAGACTATAAGATGAAGATTGTGAATTCTGTTTAAAAAAAGTGTGAATTCTGAAAGAAAAAAAAAAAACAATGGCAAGTTGTATTTTGTTTGTAAAAGGTGGAGCAACCATGGAATCTGTTTCTATGTTTGTATGGGTGATAAAAATTGGAAGATGAAGAGAAGAGCTTCTTAGTTTGTTGTTGGTTAATGGCGTATGTATTTGCACTATTACTATATTGATGTTTCATAAGTAAATTTGGTGAATAAAAAGTATATTGTTGTCTGGTTACAGACTACAATATAATAAAAAAAATGATAAATAGAGTCAATTAAGTACTCCAATTGATCCTTTTACTTATAATAACTAGAGTCAATGCAATTGATCCTTTTACTTATGATAACTAGAGTCAATGCAATTGATCCTTTTATCAATGTGCTTGCCTGTTGGATGTTATGATAACTAGAGTCATCAATATATAATTAAGTGCTCCAATTGATCCTTTTGAAAATCTTGCTGATGGAATGACTTGGGACACCCCCTATTTTTATCAGCCTCAACAAAATTAGGAGCCAGTCTGATTAGAGGCCTATCATTACATCCAAAAGATGCTTGCACATATCTTTAGTTATTCTAACATTCTTGTAGCACCCAGGTCTCTATTTTTATTAACTTTCTATTCTGAATTCCTTAATTTTACTTTGAAACAGTAAGAATATAAACTAAATTGCACCATTAATTAACGTATAAATTACATATTCATATCAAGTAGAATGTCATTGACTGAGAGAAGGGATACCTATATCAAACGGCATTGATGGGTTCTAGTTATATACATAATTGCTGCCTATATAGGCTATATTCACAAATTAACCTTATCATCTACTTATTATTCTTTTTCTTAATTTTTTTCTCTTTCTTTCTTTTCAGTTTTTTTTTATATTTTTTCTTTCTTTTTTATGTTTTTCCTTTCTTTCTTTTAACGTTTCTTTCTTTTCTTTCCTTTTTTTTGCATTTCTTTCTTTCCTTTTTTTCTTTTAACGTTTCTTTCTTTCTTAAATTTAAATAACTTTATAATTTTGATCCGTGAAATGATAAAATAATTTAATTATTTTACTACATTGCAAATAATTTTTTTTTATTAATTTTATAAAATTTAAAATTGATCAAACATGTTTTGAATAATTAAATTAAATTAAATACAAATTATAAAAATCAAATTAATATGACTTAAAATAAAGTATTAGTTTAATCTCTAATAGACAACTTATATTTCATGTAACAAAAAATAGCAATATATACGTTATTTTGAACATTTAAGTTTTAGCTATAATAATTAGATTCGTTTGTGTAATATTTTTAATATTTTCTATTGTTAAAATTGGTAAAGTAAAGTAAATATTTTTAAAAAATTGGTATTCTCCTATTTTTCATGGCAGAGAACCCACGATAGAACGTGCCTCTTTGCAAGTTCACATAACCTAAAATTTAATCATGATCCCTTGGCAAGTTCAGAAAGAACTGGATGGTGGATATACGTAGATTATACACATTCTCAGCACGTCAAACATAATCGTTCCATTGAGATCCATACCCATACGGCCGTACCCAAACATAATCGTTGTAAGTGAAAAAGGAATGGCGGCATTTCATCAAACATGGGCGCTGCAAAATAAAATGCTAGGAAAATTAGCATCATGAATAACAAACAAAGCACTCAAAGCGTTAGAGCGACATATAAAACAAACATTGAATCCACTTCGCAATCAGCACATGAACTCCAAAGGTCCAATTATTTTTAATTTTACATTTTCAGTGAATCAACTAGAAGAATTTTTTAATGAAACAATTCCAATGGCTTGCATTAGTAGCTTCTTATGTGCCAAAACTTGGGTTACAAGATTCAAGTATCTCAGTTAGCTTCACTGCATAGAGTAAATTCAATAACTGAGGATATCCAAGCATTCCAGTCATTGATGCAGAGTAAATCCAATAACTATGAGAGAGAATATCCAAGCATTCAAGTCACTGAAACAGGTTTTCGAAATATCAAAATGGAGAAAACAATTGCCACAGCTTCTATTGCATATCCTAGCACCTGGAGAAGTCAATTATGGCTTCCAAGTTAATGATGTACAATAGCATAATAATAATTAATAATAAAAAAAATGCATGGTTAAATGTTACTCACAGTCTCCAAATAATATTATTACTCAAATAGATGATGACAAGCTGCCAAAGAACTTTGACTCTTGAGAGTGAATTGTAGATTGATATGAGGTAATTCATTCAATTTCTGCTTCTATGACAAGCTGCCAGAGGACTTTGATTCAAGCAGGGAATTGTATGTTGATATGATATCTTATGTACTTCACTCATTTTCAGTTTTATAACTCGTTAAAACTCAAGATAGAAAAGTGATTGACATCATTTGAATCTATGAACAAGATTTTTATAGCAGACAATCCAATAATGGTACGTATTGTATATAGATATCACACTTTAAAAGAGAAAAATAGGGAACAGTTAGTGTTGTTTTAAGAGGGGCGAGAATGGAAAACTCATGAGATAGGACTAGAGTGCAAAAAAATGTCCCTCATCCTCATGTGCCCTATTTAGTAAGAAACTGGTTCTACATATTGTTGGTATAACACAGCCACCCAGGGCAGTTTATGAAAGATACCACAAACATAAAACCCTTCACCTGCTGGCAGATACTGTGGATTCCATTGGCCATCACAAACATTTGAGAGAATATCTGCTTGCTATTCGTTGCCTGCCTAGTTTGGACAGACAAAATTCAAGTCATCAGGATCACTTCAACTTGGCATTATTTGCTCTATAACAATATTTGCACCTTAATCTATGTCTCTATTTGTCTGGGAAGGTACCTCAGTAATGGTTCATCTTAAGGCCACTGGCTTACAAAAATTGGAATGTGGTTTAGGGTTCAGGTTTCAATCAAAGATTTAGGATTCTAAGTGTGATTTCAATCAAAGGTTTAGGTTCAATCAGTAGTTTCAATTGGAATCCAACTTTCTTCCAAGATTTTACAGAATCAATCTGTTGAATATTATGAAATTAACCCATTGGTTGTTTAATAATTTCTTCACCTTTAAAAAAACAACTTAAACAAAACCACAAAAAGCCATGTCAGATAATGAGGTGGCTATGGTACAAATGTTAAATTACTATTTATCCACATAAGAAGGATACTGAAACCCTTATGGTAAAGAGAATTTACTATGTTGAAGTTAAAAATATATTTCGTGATGGCTATGCTGCACCAGATAATTCAAGCATAAAAAGCCATAGGAGTACAATTTGCATTATTTGAAACCAAAAAGAAAATGATGTGAAAGGATGTTATAGAGCATTAGGCAACTAATGGGAATCAATTCTTATGTTGCATCCTCCCACTCTCTGAACCAGCATAGGGATCAATCACAACATTTACTACGGCTGGTTTCCGAGCAGAGAAGGATTCTGAAAGAGCAGACTTTAGTTCATCAGGCGTCCCAACAAGATAGCCCTTTCCACCAAAAGCTTCTATCAAAGCATGGTATCCTGCATTTGGGACAAAATCTGTGGGGGCAGGATCATCTTTGTGAGGTCCATCTATCTCCTCTGGGTGTCTACGGTCACCACCATATACGCCACCATTGTTGAAAACAATCACGACCACAGGCAGCTGGTACCGTACCAACGTCTAGATAAAAGATAGATAACAGATATATAATGTGTCACACGGAATGCTTGAAATCAGAAAATTAATTGCAGCAGTAACAACAAATGAAAGCAAAAACATATGGAACCATATGGTCATATTAATGGAGAGAATTTACATACACATATAGTAACAAAAGTATTTTATAAACTCAAAAATAAATCGTTTAACAAAATTGAATTTCTCAAAGTGTTAAACAAGAAATCCAGTTAGATAAACTAAAATCCACAAGCACTACACTTTCAAACTCGAAGAAACTTATTTTCCCAGTTCAGGCTAGAACAAGAGATATAAAAAAATTTCAAGTCTTTGGGAAAAGATAAGACCGGAAACAGCAAAACTTCATAATCACAACAAACAAGTACAATAAAAACTTGTTTAGAAGTTCTCATAAGCCAAAAAAATGTACGTATCTCATATTCTACTGTTAAGCAAGCCCAATGCATCATGAGAATTGAGATACTCTCTCATCCACATACATAGATAATGGGCACTGGGATACTATTGTTTTGTCTAATGCTTGCTGAACCACTTTTTAAAATGTCAAGGACAAGAAGGCAAATCTATTTACACCTTCATGAACATCATCCTAAAATATATTCCAACAGAAGGCAAATATGTCATGTCAATTCCAGGACTAGATTCAGTTTGCATAGGACAGCAACAGGAATATAAACGAAAATGTCACACACACATTGCACAAATACAGCTAAGAAGTTATTATGCACAAGGCATAAGTCAAGAATGTACCTCAACTTCCATAGCACTAAACCCAAATCCAGAATCTCCTTCAACTGCAACCACGAGCCGCCCGGGCTCAGCAACCGCAGCAGCAATGCAGTAACCAAGACCAACCCCCATGGTCCCCCACGTGCCAGCATCCAACCTCGTCCGGGGCTCAGTCTGAACCAACACAGACCTTCCCACATCCATGGTATTCGCCCCTTCCGAAACCACAATGGGAGCAGGGCTCCCCAAACCCGCAATGGCATCCCTTATAATCCTCATGGGCGTCAAGAAATTAAACGGCACAATGTCCTTCTTCAGCTGAACCTCCATCTTCGCCACATTGTCCTTCGCCTTGTTCGAAATCGCCTCCACCCAGGGATGCGTGCTCCCCAAGCAAAACGGATCGTCCTTAATCTCCTTGTTCAAAACCTCAATCACGTGCTTAGCATCACCAATTAACCCTAAATGAGGCTTCCTCAGCTCAATTTCCTCTTCACTCACATCCACCAAGATGAATTTCACGTCCTTCGACCATTTTGGTGGCTCACCGAAGTGTAGAAGCCAGTTGAGTCTCGCTCCAACAACAAGCGCCACGTCACACTTCCCAATCGCGAGTGACCTTGCTGCAGTAGCCGCAAGCTCGTGATTATCTGGTAAAATTCCTTTACCCATCGGAGTTGGGAGAAACGGAATCCCAGTCGAATTCACCAGCTTCGTAAGCACGTGCTCCGCACGTGCATACGCCGCTCCTTTTCCGAACACTATCAACGGCCTCTCCGCGTGTCTGAGAAGAGAAACCGCTTGTTCAATCTTTGAATTGAAAAGAGGAGGTTCGGGTTTAGGATTGGAAATCGAACGGTTATTTTCTGCTTCGGATAAGAGTTTCTCTGCTTCGGACTCGGAGATTTTTTGATGTAAGACGTCGGTGGGGAGATCTAAGTAGCAGCCACCGGGCCGGGCCGATTGGGCCCAATCGAGAACCTGGGCCACGCGGGCCGGGATTTCGGAGATATGCGAGGCTTTGACGGAGAGTTTGGTGAAGGGTTTGGTGGCTTCGATCTGGTTGAGTTCTTGAAAATCGCCGCGGCCGACGTCGTTTTGGTCGCAGGAGCCGGAGATCATGACGGTGGGCCAGGTGTTGACGGAGGCGTTGGAGAGGCCGGCGAGGCCGTGGACGCAGCCGGGGCCGGAGACGGTGAGGAACACGCCGGGGCGGCCGGTGAGGTAGCCGTAGGCGGAGGCGGCGTAGCCCGCGGACTGCTCGTTGTGAAAAGCAATGAATCTGACACCGAGCGAGACGGCGCGGTTGGCCAGCGACGTCACCGGAATCCCCACCACGCCGAACATGTGCTGCACACCGAAGCGCACCAGCGACTTGGCCGCGAGAACGTTGCCATCTATCTCCATTGAAAAGCTTCGAGTGTTTCTGATTTTGGAGACTTACGTGGAAACTGATAGGACTTACTATTGTTCTGTGGAATTGTGATTTGGCTTTTGAGTTGGGATCTGTATTTATATATATGAGTTTCGAATTGGAACAGCACGATGCTGAATTAGGACTTAGGATAGGAGCAAGAGGAAGCACGCTTTGGTTCCACCGAACCCACTCAGATAAGTGATTCTCAGATAAGTGATAACCAAAACCAAACTGTGTTAGAAAATTATAATAGTATGAAAATCTTGCAAAATATTTACACACGTGTATGATGAGATGTCACTGTCCGTGATAAGAAAAAAAATTAAGTATGGATTTTTTTATTACAATATAATTTAATTACTACTATTTTAATCTTTTAACTCATTTAATTTTATTCTCTTATTTTTAAAATGTTCAACTTAATTCTCTAATTATTATTGTTATTGTATTTTTATGGTGATTTTCAATTTATCTTAACATGATTTTAATAAATAAATGAAGTACTATTTATTATTTTTTTTAATGATGTCTTTGAAAATATTATTGAGAAACTAGATAATAATTACTAAAAACCATTATTGAGAGACAACTGCAGTAATTTTTAATGCGTCCTTGACGTGGTTTTTAATATATAAAAAAATCTATATTATGTTTTTAATTGATATCCTAACAAGTCGTAGTTTCTCCCTTTTTTTTTTGTTGCTGTAATCGTAGTTTCTCCCTAATTGTTTGTACAATTGTATTGTATAGATTGAAGGAGGCTAAAATAATAATAAAAATATTAAGCACAATTTATTCCTTGTATCTAGAGTGAATGACAAACTAGCCCTTAAAAGAAGCAAAATTGTTCTTTGCAATTCAACACGTGCAATCATTTGGCATGCATGACTGCGATAATTGATACAACGTGTAGTAACTTGATTTGCTTGTGAATCTAAATTTATAATAGAATTTAAAATATTTAGAAATTATCATCTTTGATTAATTTGGTTTTCAAAATTTGTAAATATTTTTTTATTTTATCATAATTATGAAAAAAATAAAAATCAAAATAATTATTTTTTAGAAATATTAAAGACTAAAATATTTTTTTATAACTTTAAGAATAAAATCGATTAGTATATTTTTTTGTGTGAAAAAAGTTTACCATTTTGGAAATTAACTTGATATTTTAATATTATTTACTGTATTTATTGAAAGACACGTTAACACTTAAAAAAGAAGCAAAATTGTTCTTTAGCCATTCCGCTGAGTCCAGCTCTCCACCAGTTACACCCTGGTCATCCTCAGCCACCAATGGGTCATGACAGAAGTACAACTACTTACTTTTTGTCTCATAAATTATGTACGGAATTAAATGGTGTTTCTTTTTTCTGTGTTTTTTTTTTCTCTCACAAAAATTTGATTAGGGGGACTAAACTAATAGACAAACTCTTCTTTGCCAACCATTGTCACTCGCTTCTCCCCTTTGTGAAATCAAATGCTAACAGCCAGGCAACACTTCCTTTTAATTTTTTTATTACACATAAGCAATGATTTTTTTTTAATTGTATGTTTAACTTTATGGTTACCAATTTTTTTAAATTACAACGTATTTTAACTTTTAGTCAACTAAATTATAAGTGTTTTGGATTAATTTTAAAGTTGATTAAACTTTAACACACTCTCTACATTATCTCTACTCTCTATACATGTTTTCAAACAAAATATATTGAATATGTCTTTTGATTGACCAGTAGATAATCAATCACTCAGATATACTTGTTTCACTCATTTAACCACTATTTAATACTAAGGAATCTTCAACCTTATGCTTAATCCTTTAAACTATTTTACTACTTTATTAAGCTCAAAGTTTACTTCAAAGTCGAGTACTTTCATATGATCACTCTCGTAATGCAGTTGAGCATGAGCATCACTATTGCTATTGAGTTATTGAAGAACTAGATCTCAAGTTAACATCTTATATTTTCTTAAATTTAAATGTAGTCAAGCTTTGAATAAACCATACCTAGTGTTTTATATTCACAATGAGCATATAGGAACTTGCACATTTCCTTGTAAGCTAAGCGTTGGAGAATATACAAGCTCCACATACATAGGAAAAAATAGAGAAAAATGTATATAAGTTGGGATAGTATATTAAGTCTAGAGTTTTTAGATAATATGATACCTCTCATACTAAAATATTGGCCTCAACCACATTCTCTTATTGAGTCAATAAGTCTATCTTAAATTTATTATTAGATTACTTACCATACATAATATTTACGTATCAAGTCAAATAATATTGGATATAAATAAGTGTATTAGAAAAAAAATTAAAGTCTCATGTAAAAGTAAAAAATAATCCACATCATATAAGCCTAATAACTTTTAAATTTGAATTTGACTCTAACTTATATTTTATAAAAATGAATCATTCAATAGTACTTTGTTATTTGTTGATAAAAAAAGTTCATAAAATCTTGAAAATAATTTTACAGAAAAAAGTAGGAAAAACACTTATTTTTTTAAGAGAAATATATGTTAATTATGACCTTAAAAAATTATTAGATTAAATATTTTTTTATTTTGATCAAATTAATTTAAAGATACCTGAATTATTTAGTAATTTTTATTAGGTTCTTAAATTATTTTTTTAATTGAGTCTCTTGAATTCCTGTTTATTTTTTAATCAGGTCTGTACTGAGACGTAATTAAAAAAATTCAAGGACTTAATTAAAAAAAACTAATTTAGTGATGTATTTAACATTGACTAATAGTTTAAATTTAATTCAAAATTTACAAGTCTCTACAACCTATAATTCTTTCTTTTGCATGTCAGTATTCACACTTTTGTAGATTGAAAATAATGAAAATACTAAGTTTAGGACCTGCAGAACTGGAAAGGTGAGAGTACTTGATTGTAGAGTTAAAAATATTAGTCCGTAGAGAATTGAGAATTAGTAGTTTTAATTGAATATCTAAATTATGTCAAATTTCAAATAAGTTTCAGAAACTTTTTTTTAAATGGTCCCTTCAACTTATATTTATTTTTTTAATTAGGTCTCAAGCATAGAACTAATTAAAAAAATACAAGTGCATGACCCAGTTAAAAAAAAATAGTCCAGACACCTAATTAAATTTTGTCAAATAATTTATGAACTTGCAAATTAATTTAAGTTTTTTATTTTTATTTATCAATTTCAAAAGAAAAAATTTATTTATCCGTTACTTTTAAGTTTCAAATTATTATTAATTACTATATTCTCAATCATCTCTTATAAAAGAATATAGTTTGTGAAATATATAACTGATAATAAATTAGTAACTATGAATAATTTCAATATAAAGGAAGTAAATAATTATTTTTAATTTATGTATAACTTCTTCTTTTTTTTACCATTATGTATAATAATTTTAAAAAATAAATACAAAAATATTTTTGTGACGGAATAATTATATAATACAAAATACTTAAAACATATATTTCGTGAATCAAATTAATTGGGTTACCTAATTATTAGGAGAGAAAAAAACGAAACCAGTGTCATTTTGCTGACCCATATGGGGACTACCCTTCCCCACTAAAAGACAAAGGTTCACAGGTTTAGGTGTCCAGATGAACCGAATCACGACCAGCAGCAGCCATCGCAAATATTTATTTGCATCGATAAGTGTTTTTTTTTCCTTTTATAGGATTATGTTTTAGTTAATCTAATTCGAATTGGGTACAATTATTACAGATTGAAATTTTGATAAGTGTTTTTTAAAGATTATATTACTAACCTTTCGGAAAAGTTTATTTGAAAAAAAAAATACTCCTTTTTATTTTATTTATACACTGAAATTGGACATTTTTTCCGGCATGGGTTTTGCACATTATATTTTTAGATTATTATGGTTTGAAAACCTTAAGCGGCATTGGTTAAGAAATTTTGTATGATATACATACTTTATTGTGCACATTGATAAATGCATATTAATAGTATAAATTTATAGCTTTTCTGTCTCTAAATTATAAATTTGAGCTTTTTTAACTTTATTTTAATGTATTATTGCATATTTTTATTATTTTACATTTATAAGTTAGTATTTATTTTATTATTAATTTGTGTAAAATTTTCATAGTTTGACTTTGAGGGTCAACATTGGGCACTATTAAGATAAAAAGTTATTGTTTTAAGAATCTTAAGCATTGAATTGCTACATCAAGCACCAAGTATCTGAATTAGATATTATTTAGATGTCATTTTTTTACGATAAAAATGTTGATGTTATTAATCGGTAGAAGCAATAGTGTTTACATCACAAGATATGATTTGGTCCAATTGGCGAGAGACCTCCTCCAACCAGCATTAATCTAAATAAACAAAAGCCAAATTAGCTAGGCAATGGGCTGCAATGTTTCCCACTTCTCTTGGTGAAGAGAAGCTTATCCCTATAAGGATCACGAAAAGTCTTCTACAATCATCGACTAGTCCATGGAATAACTGCCTACCACGATCCTCTTTGTTTCTCCAACAATAATAGAGATTCAAATAGTATGTTTTGTATTGAATCCCAGTTGGGCACAATTCGTTTGCTTTTAAGATCATCCACCTGAATGTTGCAACTTCTAGTTCTCTAATCTCTATACCAGCCTCAAGCCAAAATGTAGCATCTCTAATGGCTTGCCCAAGGGAGTCCCAAGCAATCATCCCTTACCTTGTACCTCCATTCCTCCTAACAAATGTATTAAAATTAAAGTTGTAGTTACCTTCTTGGGGAGTTAACCACACCTTTGTGTTTTGGGCCACTGGGGTGGGGTCTGCACAATCCTAGTAGCTTTTGATTTCCTCAAGTTGGAGAATATTTTACCTAAAATTTGTTCACATTCCATGGTTATGCCATTGAACACCATCTGGTTTCTTGATGCCCATATTGCCTAGGCTAGAGTCACTAACATGTCTTTTGTCTCTTCCTCTACATTCTTCGTCCAAAACGAAAAATCACTCATTGAAATCAACCAAATTTCCCTTGATTGATGTGCATCCCTAGTGGGGACGCTAACCATATCCATTGCATAACATCTTTGATTTTTAACTTCTTTTCGGCTTTCACATTACGACACTTCATGCGGTGTCACTTTACTCAACATCCTTGTTGATCAAAACCCTCCACCTATTAGAATCCTCTGTAGATAGCCTTTTCCAAGACCTCAAAAACCAGATCTGTCTACTTTCAGGATCAATGAATAACCCAACAAATCAACACAAGACTTTTCAGTGTGTTTTGTCCTTACTCACACGCTTTACAAGAAACTTCTCATAAGTTATCTTCAACTGTACAATCTCATACCTACACGGCTGGATTCCTTTCTTTACAATGTGATTCGTTGGGGTGTAACATGTCCACTAGCTTCCACCTAATTCGTCCTTGAACCACATCATACTGAGAGAGAGGTTTACTCTGATACCATTTCTAACATCCTTGATTTTTACTTCTTGGCAGCTTTCACACTATGACACTTCACGCGGTAGCACTTCACTCAACATCCTTGTTAGTTAGAACCCTCCACTTGTTAGAACCCTTCGTAGGTAGCCTTTTTGAGACCTTGAAAATCATCTCTGCCTGCTTTCAGGATCAATGACTGACCCCACAAACCAAAACAATAATTTTTAGCATGTTTTGTTCTCACTCGCACGTTTTTCGAGAAATTTTCTAAAAGGTTATCCATCCCATTACTACCTCAAGCTATGAAGTTCTTAAGTGATGGACTATCAAAAAGTATATGCATCTTGATGGTATAGGTAGTACTAATTAATTATTTGAAGTCATCCTTAACTAGATAGTCTCATACATGTACAGCCTTTGAATCTCTCTCATTCTAGTGTGTTTTGATCGGGGTGTTGCATGCCCACCAATTTCCTCCTGGTTCAATCAAGGATGTTATAAATGGTATTAGAGCAAAACTCTCTCCCAGTATGATGTGGTTTGAACATGAACCAGGAGAAAGCTAGTGGGCATGTAACACCTCGATTGAATCACACCAGAATGAGAGGGATTTAGAGGTTGTACAACTATGAGATTGTACAGTTGAGGATAACTTAAAAGAATTAATTAGTACTACCTATACCATCAAGATGCATCTACTTTTATGTAGTCCATCACTTGAAAACTTCATAGTTAAGCATGCTTGACTTGGAGTAGTTATGGGATGAATGACATTCTAGGAAGATTCTTGTAAAGCGTGTGAGTGAAGACAAAACATGTTGAAAAGTCTTGTGTTGGTTTGTAGGATCAATCATTGATCTTGGAAGTAGGTAGAGTTGTATATCAATGAACTTCTATGAAATGGTTTCACGAGTTTAGCTAATTGTCTAAATCATGGGATATCATTGAGAAATAGGAATCTATGCTATCAAAAGATTTCCTGTGATTCTTTCTATGAAGGGTTTTGACCGATGGAAGGTTCTAACCAAAAAGGAGTTGAGTGCAGTGTCACCGTGTGAAATATCGTAATGTGAGAGTCGCTAAGAAGTCAACAACCAAAGATGTTACACGTTGCACCAAAGAACACATAACCAAAGCATGCATTAAGTCTTCCTCCTCACTACCACATCTTGAGCACATGTGATCGTCAAGGATTTTCCTCTTTAGAAGGTTGTTATGTGTTGGTAGAATCTAAGAACATGCTCTTCAAATAAAGTTTTTGCACTTTGGAAGAGCATTTCCTTTCCAAACCAAGCTTCATATTTTCGTGGGGCCATTAGAGCCTGACTTAACTGGGCTAAATCTAGTTTGTGCAATATGGTAGCCTGAACGAATCGTGTATATACCATTATTGGAGTGTTTCCATGCCAACCAATCATCGCAGTAGCTGATTTTGAGGGAAAGTGCTTTAATATGGCCAACTACTTCCATAGGGAATATATTGTCGACAAGATCCACATTCCACTTCCCAACTTCATCTCACATCAGGTAATTGACCACCATCTCTCTATTCACCTTATCACCCTCTACTAGAACTCAATTCCCTAGAAGATTTGGAACCCATTTATCTTTAAACACCTTCACCACACGCCCATTACCTATCCTCCAGATACAACCTTCACCAATAATCCATTTGGCCACCATGATACTAGACCATGAGAAGCTAAGTTTATATCCTTCCCCACCGTCCCCAACATTGATTTAGGGAAACATTTACCTTTCAAGACTCTGGCTAAAAGAGAGTTTTCATCCACCATAATCCTCCAGTATTGTTTCATTACCAGAGCAACATTAAAGGCCTCTACAAATCTGAAACCCATACCACCTTCTGACTTGCGCCTTGTTATCTTCTTCAAGCTTTGCCAATGGAATTTTTGTTTCCATCCACATCTCCACCCCAAAAGAAATGAGCTGCCATATTCTCAATCTCATTACACAAGGATTAGGGCAAGAGGGAACACCCCATAACATAGGTGAGAATGGATTGCACTATTGATTTAATCAGGATCTCACATCCTGCTCTAAACATTGTGTTAGAGGTCTTAAGATAGAAGACAAGAGATTCTTTTCAAAATATTCAAAGTTTTTGTGACTTAGAAGAAGTTTTGTAGAGTTTTAGATGCTAGAAACTCTAACGATTTGAAAGGAGTTAGATAGCATCAATATGACTTTTACCTGCTCTCTTTGTATAACTAAAGTCTAAAATCCTCTAGTTTAAGGTTAATGAATATGACTTGAATTTCAACATAGTTTGGGGTTATTTTTCTAATATAATTGAATTTTTGCATTGTGTGTATCTATCTTTTTATTTTTTTTACTTTTCTTTAGTTTCTATAGTTATAGAAATGGATAATTGATTTTAATTGGTGCTAGGACTGTGATATGTCCTAGATTTATGTGTATCCAAGAATATAATATTTGATATATAAGTTCTTTAAGTTTTTTTTTCTATTTAAAGAAGAAGAATTTCTGCATTCACAAAAAAAAGAATTTCTTTTTATTTTTGAAGAAGAAAACTCAAAATAATAATTATTTTGGAATAATTTTTTTGCTTATATGACAATTATAATGAGACAAATGGAGTAATACTTCATTCATCCTATAATAATAGTTGTGTAAGAAGTAGAAAAATTATCTCAAAATAATTGTCATTTTAATTTTTTAGTGTAACATTAATTATTATTTTTTAATTTATATGTCTTATAATATTAATGATATGGACTAAAAAAATGAATTAATGATAATAAGATTAATTTTGTAAAAATATTATTCTTTTCCACTTTTTTATTGATATTTCTTAATTTGTGTAAAACAATTTAGAACAACAATATAATATAATGAAAGAAGTAATAAAAATGGGAGAAGGCTACAAGATAACACATATTTCTAACCAAAATTACGAGTTTTATCTTATTTCCTTGCAAATCTGTGCATATTAGAGTGAAAGTTTTTGGTCATGGGATTCACCTACTCTCTTTCGTCTCTAATTATAAAATTCTTTTAAAAAAATTATTTATTATTTTTTTAAAAATTATTTTCTAATTTTTAGATATATTAATAATTTTTCACCTATATACCCTTAATCAAGTGTTCTTTCTCCAAATATTAATAAAAATTAATTAAATATGATAATACAAATAATTGATATATTTAATATAATTAATTAAATTAATTATTTTTTTAAAGAGATAGAAATTAGTTAAAATAATTTTTTAATTAAAGATAGAAAAAATATTTTTTATAACTATATTAGCCGACCTGAATTAGTTAAAAAAAATCTTATATTCAAGAATCCGATAAAATATAAACCAATTTATAAGTTTTATTCTTTGCATTTAATAAAACGTATTTAGGATTCACTTAAACATAAAATACATGAAAGTACGTGAATTGTATTAACTTAAAAAAAAATGAAGATTCCCGGTAAGTTTTAATAACAAATTAGCACACAACATTAATGTTAGGTAACAGATAAGATCGTGTAATAAATCATAAACACATCTTTTTCATTCTCTCTTCAATGATTTTGCTGTAAGAAATAATTTCTTCTTTTTCGTTTTTAGTAAAGTTAATAATCTAAAATTTGAATCTTTATAGAGATTAAAACATTTTAAGCTAATTATACATGTTGTATTTCTAATTTAATTAGACATATATAATCCACTTACTAATAAGTAAAAAGTTCATTACTAACATAATTTTTTTTAAATCTGAAGATTCTCAAATATTTAAAAGTTAAACATAATCAGATATACAACATTAACAATTGGATAACAGATGAGATAGGGTGTCAGCATCACTCACTCACTCACACCTAATTGCAAATTGCAATAATTATAATAACTAGACATAATAATAATAATAAAAAAATAGTAATAATATGGATAATGTCATGATCCAAAAGTATAGTGGGGCCCCACTCTCACGGTTATTGTGAGAGATTTTTAGGAACAAGTCAAGTGTTATCAGTGTCTTACGAGTGTAGGGCTCAGCTCAGCCATATTCTATCTCCACGCCGCTAACTCTCTCTCACACTCAGTCTCTGTGTCTCTCTCTCTTTCACACCCTTCACTTTACTCTCTCTCTCTGGTATTCTCCTTTTTCCTCTGATCTATGTACTTTCTTTTGTTTGAGCTCTGTAAATGAAGGATCTGAATAGTTGATATGTGTTGTTTTGAGTAATCATGAATAAAGTCTAAGTGTCCACGTCTCACCTGTCTAAATTTAATTAATAAGGGATACCTTGAAATGAAAATGAAGGTTCTTTCATGGATTTAGTTTTAGTTAACGTTGTGTTATTGATGCTGATGTGTGTAGGGTCGTGTTGTGGTTAACTGTGTTGATTGATTTGGTTTCTGGGGGACCAGTTTGGTTTTTGGTTTTGGTAAGCTTTTATATATATATATACATCCAATCCATGATGAGCCTTTGGTGATCTAAAGAAGCAAATCTGAATAGAGAGGAGAGAGCAGAGGTGAGAGTGTGATTCAGTTTTCACTGTTCATTTTTTTGGATTCGATCTGTAGATTCTGCTTTTGTTTCATTGCTTTTTTTATAAAAAAAAATAATTATTTTGACATACTTTCAGCTTCGGATACTTGTGACTTGAAAGGTGATTGGATGCTCTTCTCTGGCATGTCTCAGTTTTCATGTTTGAGATTCTTTTTGTTCTTCTTTGAATTAGTGAAGTTGAGTAAATCAAATGGTTTCTATGATTTGATCCAATTGTTTTTTTAATTGGACAAGAGAATGATTTGGTTCTCCTTTTGAACTTTGAAGATGCAGTCCTGAATCTAATTGAAGCAATTGATTCTGTCTGTGACTCCAAAACTAATTCTAAAGTACCTTTCAGTATGCATGTACTTAGATCCTGTCCAATTCTTTGCAGAGTGCTTGCTCATCACTTTTTTCCCATAAATCTTTGCATTCATAGACTTGAGACTAATTAAATTGCAAATTCTGATATGTGCTATCTGGTTATTAGACAGCTAAAATGCAAGGAGGAATGAGATCATTTTTGTCACATGGGAATGTCATTAGAAATGCTGTTCTACAACGCGTGCGCATGGTGAACCCCCTGCTACAGACAATTGCCTCTTCGCGGTTTGAATCTGTTACGCCTGCTCGCATTGAGGAGCATGGTTTTGAGAGCACCACAATTTCAGACATCTTGAATGATAAAGGCAAGGGTGCTGATGGCTCCTGGCTTTGGTGCACCACAGATGATACTGTTTACGATGCTGTTAAATCAGTAATGGATATTTGATTTTGTTTTCAATTTTTGTATTGCAGTAAATCTGTAGGTGTTTATACAGGATTGATGAAAATTGCTGCATTGACCTCCATTGCAGATGACCCAAAACAATGTTGGAGCTTTGGTTGTTGTGAAATCTGACGCGAATAAGGCAATTGCAGGAATTATTACTGAAAGAGGTACCTGAAAAAATAAGGATGTAAATATTTTGTTTTGGGTACTGTGATATATTGTCTAATGGATAATTTGGTTTTATTTACAAAAATATTGGCTTATGCCATTAAAAATTGTGCTTATCTATTAGGTGTACTAAATGTCTAAATCATATTGAAATTGATTTTTGGATCTTTACTTGGATCAAGAACATTGAATTATGAAGTAATGACTTAACTTAATCAATAGTTGATGACCCTAAGGAATAATTTTATGAGTCCTTCTGAAGGGTGTTTAAAGTGACTTTTCCTCTTAGAATTAAGCGGAGTTTATTAAATGAATTTCTGTAAGGAATCAAAAGATGCATGTGCAATATCTTTTATGCTAGTATGTCCCTATAGAATTCTAAGGAAATGCAAAGTAGTGAATTTAAATGTTCTATGTTATAGAAACAAAGAAAGAGTGAGAAAAACTGCATTTTTATGCTCTTTCATCTCTTGCTCCCTATCCTTGCCATCTATGATCCCAAAATTCTATACAATCTTCGGGAACGAATTTCAGTAAGATAGTTCAACTCTACTACATCTTTTGCACAATCGAGCAACATATGCATAATTGCATAACTGAACAAGCAAAATGAGATTGTCGTGCTTGACACTGTTGGCATTTGGCACCCTGTAAATACAAGAAAGATGACAACAAGATGGGTGATATTAATCCAATGGTGCTATTGGCATTTGAGAATCTTTATCATGTGCTGTAAATACCTGCATGTGCTTTGACCAGAATAATATGATTTGTGTTGGGAAAGCAAAATTGGCTAACTAGCCAATGATCCTGAAAAAGACATACAATGTAGTGGAGGAAAATTGTGTGGGTTTTTATCAATATATTATTGGATGCAGTTAAATGGTCTAAATATCTACAGCACTGTAGGTTGATTATGTTTGTCCCTGGGTCATTTATGTTAACTATTTGGTCTTCTTTTCATCCAGATTACTTAAGAAAGATCATCGTGCAGGGAAGATCATCCAAGTCTACTAAGGTTGGAGATATTATGACTGAAGAGGTATATATCATTGGACTTTTTGTGTTTAGTTCAACTTATTTGGAGAAATAGTGGCTTATTTTTGCCAGCTTGCTGAAAGAGCTTTTGAGAAATGAAAAAATATTTTTTCATAATTAAGCTTTACCAAACTTGCTATTATTGTATAGGGAACCTGCAATTAAACTGTTCCCCTAGTTATTGGTTCCTCAATTCATGATATCTAAACTAAAATTCGAATGTCCTTGCTGCAGAACAAACTTATCACAGTCACCCCTGATACCAAAGTTCTGCAGGCTATGCAACTGATGACTGGTATGTGTGAGCTTTTACACTGTCAATTAATAAAAAATTATTATTGGTATGACTTCTGAGATAGTTACTATTATAAAAGTTAAACAAACTTATCATACATTCCGGTTTGTAATTGGATGACAGTATAGAAAAACTTCACATTATCAGCGCATGTATTATTCATTCTAAAAGATATCATATAACTTGACAATGATCATTATTATGATTTGAAACAAAGAGAGATGATATAAGCATGCTTGTAACTCATGTTTCTTCTCTTATTTTGGTATTTTTTAGACAATAGAATCAGGCACATCCCCGTGATTGATGAAAAAGGGATGATTGGCATGGTGTCCATTGGAGATGTGGTTCGTGCTGTGGTGCGTGAGCACCGACAAGAGGTCGAGCGCTTGAATGCTTTCATACAAGGTGGTTATTAGATAATGATGATGAAAAATTCTCAAGGGCACTCAAGCTAATTTGAATTATGTAATAAGCTTGAGTGCTTGTAAATATGTTATGGCCACAGAGCCTTCTTGTTTGCTTTCCTGTAATTTCAGTTTTATGGGCATTAACCCGATGGAGTAGCAGCATGTTAATAATAACAACTGGATGCAGTTTGAATTTGTTTTGAATCATTTTTCACTAGTGAGTGCATGGACACAGTTTGCAAATGTTCACTTTTTTTTTTGTTTTTGCCGTATCAGGAAATTATGCTACAGTTGAAAATGCTACTTTTAGAAATATTATTACAAAAGTATTTAAAAAATATTCAGTTTGGTTAATTATGAAAAAGAACTTAGTTCAATTTTTTAGAGTAATTGTTTGATTGATTAGTTTGTTTTCTTGTACTATTTTAGCATTTACTTTTATACTAGAAGATGAGTGATGCTGATGCATGTGTTATAGCCGCGAAGTTTTACCGTGGCAGTTGAAGGTTTAACGTAGCTCCTCTTTTATTTGGGCCTGAAGACTGAAATATGAGGGTTTGGGCAGAGTTAAATGAATTTAACTTTTCATATTAATTAATAAAAAAAATCATAACCTTCCTCCATTATACAAGAAAATTCAAAACTTTAATGATCTGAGAAAAGTCCATATTTTTCAATGAACATAAAACAATAATATAAACTAAAGAAATCATAATACTTTTAAACTACTACCGCATATTAATCTCTTTAATTTTTTAATACAAAAAATAGAGAAATTAAACTAAATATTATAACTTTCAATAAAAAAAACTGAAAAATTATATATATATAATTCTGAGGAGATTTGGGTGGGGAGTGTACTGTATATGCGTCTATTAAAAAAATTGTTAACAATATATTTAATAACACAAATTGTCAACTATAATTTCTTGGAAATCATGTAATTAGGAATGGGAAGAGTGAGATCCATATTATTTTGCCAGTCTCAATACATTTTAACTAGTAATAAAGATTGTATTAGAAAGTATTATGTTTATTGTTTATTTTAAAAATAATATCATACAGATTAAGAAATATAAGTAATTTTGTTTTATATTTTTAAAGAATAAATAAATATGAATAAAAGTTATAATAAGGGAAAAATAGAAAGGAATGGAAGTGATATATTCTTAATATTTTGAAAATTATTAATGGGCCGAGCTACGTGTAATGTGTCCATTTTATTATTATGGGGTCTTGTTATTCACACATTCTTTTATATTCTCACCCGTATAGTTTTTGTTTTAAATTAAATTCCTAAAATACCCCACTTTATTCAACCCTTCGCACCTCCCTTTTTAAACTCCTTCCCTTCCTACCTCCAACCTTTTTGCACTCCCTTTCTCCCATTCCTCTCTTGTCACACACCTTCGTCTTCCTCTTTACACTTTGCCCCTCTTTGCACCCTTCCGTCTTCCTCTTCCTCTCGCACTTCACATAGGTGAGTTTGCTCCCTCTTCTTTTGTCTTTGTGTGGTGTAATGAAAACTTATTTTCATTGTGTATTTGAACTTCATACACAATGAACATAAGTTTCTATTGTATTGACAATGACAAAAAGAAAAGGGAAGGGGGGGAAGGGGTGAATTCACCTCTGCAAAGTGTGAAGAGGAAGAGTAAGACAAGATGGTGTGATGTAGTGGGAAGAAGAGTTGAGAACTGCCAAGAGGGAAAAAAGGTGCAATAAGGGGGAGAGAGAAAAAGGGGGTGCAAAATGTCAGGGGTGGGAAGAGAAAGAGTTTAAAAGGGGAGGAAAGAGGGATAAATAAAGAGGAATGCTAAGGGAAATAAGAGAGGGTAAGTTATTAAATCCTATCTTAATCCATTGTTTTGTAAGCCAATAAGATATGATAAAATAATTCTATCATCCTTTTTTTATTTTTTACAAATAATTCTATCATCCTATCCTATTTTAAACAATAGTTAAAATATTCTATTGTGAAGTTTGGGATAAAAAGAAATTAAATTGGATTAAGAAATATTTTTATCACTCATCCTTCTTTATTCTTCCGTCCCTTCCTTTTCCTCCACATTTTGTTTGTACTTTTATGGTCATTGACAACCTTTTGCTTCCCTAGGGCAAACGACCAAAAGGGATATTTTTTTAAAAAAAATTACTAAATAAGGATAAAATTTAAATTAATATTTCGAAAGAGGTAAATTATAAGATAACTTATGACTTTTGAATTGAAAGTTGTAAACTATTTTATGATTATTTATTGAAGTTGTAAAAAAAAATTATTTTATTTTATTTTTTTAAGCACGACTTTAAAGTCGTAAGAGTTTTTTTTCATATGACTTTAAAGTTGTAATGGTTTTTTTCTTTTGTTTCTTTCATTGAAGTCATAAATTATTTTACAACTTCAATTTTTTTTTGCACGTAAGGTATTTTTAAAATCGTAAATAGTTTTTTATTTTAATTATTTAAGGAATTAGTATATGTTTTCTTTTTTTTAGTTTTATTTAATATCTTTTATATTGTTTTATTTAATATTTTCTATATTTTTTACATTGTTTTATTTAATATACTTTCTATATTTAATATTTTCTATATTTTTTTATTAATGTTAAAGATTATTATTTGTTTTGTAAATTAAAAAAAATAACGCAAAAGACTTAAATTTAAATAAAAATATTAAAATATACTTTGTTTAACAAAAATATTAAAATATTTTGTTACTAATATTAACAAATGATATTAATTTTTTATAATTTTTTTTCTAATATTTGAGGTTGAGAAAATTGTAAATACACGACTTGGACGACGAGCAATAACATTCACTATCTAACTGAACGAATGATGGTGAGTTTATGGAGAATTTCAAACATTATGAATTCCTTGCTCGCATACAATTACAACATGTGCTTCTTGCAATTTAAACTGTGATGACTTTGTTAACCCTGTATATAAATTGAAAAATATTTACAAAGTTTATTAGCATCATTTTCGTTTCATTGGAAGCGAAAGTCTCAATATTTGGATTCATATTTTATGTTTGATCCTTTGAAGTGACGAGACAGAACAAGAAGGTCAACTACTAGTCATATACATAATGACATAGATGAACCAATTTCAAATAGGCCTAAAAAATGTTTATTATATAGAACTGAATGACATAATGGTAGTAACTGTCCATGTAAGCAAGTTGATGGTTAATATTGTTTTTACTTTTTAATTTTATATTTTTTTTAATTTGTATTGTTCAATTTATATTAATGCATTATGTTATTTATAATTTAACAACTAATTTTGTTACTAAATTATTTTGTTGTTAATATTAAAATAATTTATAAAATAAAATTAATTAATACTACTATATGAAATTATTAATTTAGTTAATGATAATTGTAAAAATTAATTAATTTTAAAAAATTAATATTATTTGAAAAATTATAAGTTAATATTATTTTTTAATATTAGTAAAAAAACATTTTAATATTTTTTGTTAAAAAATTATATTTTAATATTTTTATTTAAATTATTATTTTTTTCATTATTTTCCTAATTTAAAAACCAAATAATAATCCTTAAAATTAGTAAAAATATATTAAATAAAAAATATATAAAAAATATTAAATAAAACTAAAAAAGAAAGCATAGATTAAATAATTAAAATAAAAAAATATTTACCATTTAAAAAAAAATACCTTATGTCCAAAAAAAATCGAAGTCATAATTCACTGAAAAAAAAGAGAAAAAAAAAATCCAGTACGATTTTAAAATCGTGTGAAAAAGAAAATTAAAGTTGTAAAATTTGTTATGATTTCGATGAAAAAAAAGTTATAAAGCAATTTATAACTTTTAATTTAGAAGTCATAGGTTGCCTATGATTTACCTTTTCGGGATATTAATTTAGATTTTAACCCATTTGTTAATTGGTTTTTTAAAAAAATACCCCCTCTTGATCGTTCGTCCCCCCCCTGCAACTCGCAGTTTAAGTTATCATCATCTCGATTCTTTGGCTACAGATCACGAGTTTGGTTATTTTGAAAGGTAAATTTTTCCTTCTCCTGCTTATTTTAACTTTGATAATATTTTTTTGTTCTTTTTTTTTTCTTCCTTTTTTCACTAATATGTGTTGAAGAAAAGAAGAAAAAACATTTTTTTTGTTAATGGCATTGTTCTTTTAAAATGAGACAGAATTTTTTAAGTATATAAAATACTTACATTAAGTGTTACTATTTTTTTTGTTGTTAAAATTAGTTTGATACTTATATAATTTTTATAATTTAATTAATTAAATGTACGGTTCACCAAACATTCCCTAGAACCGTAAATCTCCTTGATAATTAATAAATTAATAGCAGTGGCTAAGAAAAGGAATGAGACTTTAGAGTTAGATGCAGTTTTTTTATATGTTCCATATTCTATTTTCTAATCCGAATTGAAGTTACATAATTCACGTAATAAAGAATTATATTAAAGATCAACATAAACTATTAAGATCAAAGTCTAATTCTAATTAAACAATACCACTATCTATATTTGGAAACACGTTCACCAGCAACAAATCACGTCAAAAAGCTTAAATGACACCAATGTTACAGCCAATAGCGTGCGTGGCTCGTAGAATGGATTAGAGGACAATTGAAGCTTCTGCGTTAAGAACACACCATTGCGTGCTCATCTTCACGTCTTGTTATTTATATATATGGTACATAATCGCTTATAATTGGGTAGGTTTTATATATTTTAATGATGCCATGTTTTTTTGGAAAGTTTTGTTGGAAGCTATTTTTTTTTATTCTTGAGAAGATATTATCGTTGAATTTCGTTTGGAAAAGTTTCTAATTATTATAAAAAAATTAAAAACTGTAAATGAATTTTAATTTATATTTTTTTACTAATATAATTGGTTGAGTAAGTGGTTGAGTAAAGTGCTTGAATTATTGTAAGGATACTGTTTTCAATTTTTACGAATAATTTTTTTTTTCTTGGAACACAGATAAAAAGTTTCATTATATCTTTAAACGTTAAAGAAAATGTTCTTTTACCTTAGTCCCACCCAATTCCTAGTCCATGTGGTGGGATTTGTTTGCTTTCCAAAGAACTTTGTCAACTGGGATATGCTAAATGGATGGCCATAATGTATTTACAATGGCAAAAGTCACATGGGCTAAGAATCGACACAAAAAATAATTCAACTTCTTATGAATTATTATGGAGATGTTTTTATATATATATATAATTGGTGAGAGGAGAGTCCACCAACACTAGTATTATCGTATCCCTTCATAATAGAATATACTTTGAACTCAGGCACACTTGTGCATAATACTGTCATGTCATGTCTTCGATGTTGTTTGGTTTGATTCAGCAAATTTGAACAAAAGGGCTTGATGGAATTAACTTCTTCTTTTGGTTTAACCTTCTTCTATGACTATGCTACTCCAAGCAAAGTAGTCCTATGGCTGGCATCTATCTTCTCCGGCATCATCTTATGCGTTCTTGTAAGTAAACTCATCTATTCATTAGTTGTGTGTGAATTTTATATCTGTTTCCTATTAAGATTTGATAATATGTCTTTACAAACCACAACAAGGAGCTTGGAGCCTTGTGTTTTTCTTATAAGGACTGTGTGGTTGTGCATTTTTAAGATGAAGTTATTGGATGAAGGCTTTGTATTGGATGTGGGAGAAATCCTAAGAATGGTAAAATGTGGGATTGCAGGGTGTGATTGCATAAGAATGGTAAAATGAAAAAAATTATTTTGGGGTGTGGGGAAAGAAAATTTTCCTGAGGGAAGAGTTGAAAAAATGGGAGGTATAGTTTAAGGTATATATAGATAGGTTGGTGACATTGAGTGTAGGTGGTTAAGCCAATGGGTTAGTTGATATGGTCAAATTTAGTTATTTTCCTTCAAGAGTAATGTTTCATTATGGTGCACCATTCCTTTAACATGCAAAGAAAAGTTAAATGCTTTACTAGTTGAGGAAAAGATTAAATGTCATGATTCAGAAATAAGTTAATATAACAATTGAAGATGGTATTTAGCATTTGTGTTTACTGATTTATAATTTGATATTCCTTCATAGCTCGCATGGACTCCAACAAACTGTTTTTGTAACTTCAAATCCTGAAAACTGATTTAAGATTGAATTGACTTTTAGATTTATGCTGATGAATGCAGTTTCTGTTTTTTTCCCTTTTCAATTTGTTCTTTTTGTCAAACATATGCTCAGTTTTATCTGAATGGGGATAATTCTCAAAAAGACTAGTTGTACTGAAGAACCTTTTGTTGGCAATTATAAAGCTTGACCTTTTTGTTCCTTCTTGAAGGTTTATACATCAACTGCTATTTTAAGTTCTTTGTTGTTCAAGGGATATGGAAAATTGAGCAGTGCAGAGAAAATTGAATGGAATAACAGGTGAAATGCCTTTGCATAACCTTTCCTGTTTGCATTGATTATATCAACTACTTTTTTTTATGTTGAAGTATTAACATATTTTGTAATGCAGGGGATTCTCTACATTTCACGCTCTTTTTGTATCATCTGCATCTTTCTACCTCCTCATCTTATCAGATGTCTTCAATGTGAATTCACATGGCGACGTAGTTATTAATAGATCATCAACATTATCAGATGCAGTATTGGGGGTAAGTTGAAGATATAAGCAAAATTGGTTGTTGGTTTCATGCAATCTTAATAGCAACAGTGTTGTTAAGCATTATTAAGGTTCTGTTTCACACCCTATCTGTAATTTATTTTAAGGCTGTTGTCTTACTTGTTCTGTTTTGTTTCATTACAGATTTCTATTGGTTATTTTCTAACAGATTTGGCAATGATTCTTTGGAATTTTCCAGCTTTAGGGGGTCTTGAATATGTAAGTAGATATAAGTTTTTTTGCTATTAGTAACACATTAACAATATTATCAATACTGACAATACATTATATGCCACTATATTTTTATTTTATCTTATGCTCATCTTTTTCCTATCATATGTTGAATTCAATATTTAAGTTATATAAGTGGTAAACCTACTTCATCAATTTACATTTAGGTTCTACACCACGGCCTATCCATAGGTTCTATTACACTATGTCTGCTAAGTGGTCAAGTTCACATCTACATACTAATGGTTCTTTTCTCTGAGAGCACTACTCCTTTTGTAAATCTTAGATGGTAAATTTGTTGTCCAGAACTCCATTTACCTTCATGTACTTTTCTTAACATTACTTATTACATTAATTACATATATAGGTACTTGGATATTGCTGGCCTTAAGAGCTCCAAACTTTACATTTGGAATGGCATCGCATTGTTCTTTGGGTGGTTGGTACTGTCTAATATACTCTCTTTAATCTTGACCTCAACTCTAATTCCTCTGTAATGAAATTTGGAATATGTTGTATGATAAGTTATGTAACACTAATGAGTAATTACCTTATGACCTGAAGGAATTACTTATGACCATGCATGGTTTCTATTTTGGTGCTTTCATTTTGTAATCTTTTTTATCTGCTTCTGAATGAGCCATATTTGGGCTAATGGCACTAGTTAGAAAGCAATGGTCAAAGATAATTAGAAGGGTTTTGACAAAATGAAAAATGAATATTGCATGATGTATCATATATGTGGGTGAAGCCTGCTTTATTTGATATAAAAATCACAAGTGGGTAGCTTACTTAAGCTTTAGAAGGCTATTACGAATAGAAAACACCACTAAATTAGTAGGTTAATTATACTATCTAGAAAATGATAATGATAATATAGGTAAGTCTGTGTCATCCAACGAAAACATGGAGCTTTAAATGTTGAAGCTATTTGTTTTTTCAACAGCAGATGCAAAAATTTAGTGCATGTTTGGTTTACAGTTGAAAATGATGCAACACGTGTTCCAATACAAATCCAACAAATAAAAGCAAAATAAATGCAGCACTGAGGGTCCTGATCTGTTGGCAAAACTACTTATGCCTCACGTAATTTTGTAACTGTAAACCAAACATGCTTAGTCCTTTGATGTACAATAAATGTATGCAACGGTGTCAAACTTGTTGTGACTCTCGATGTTTCTTGGTTCCAGGGATTGTTATGGAACTACTTTTCTTGGTAGTTCCAGGTACAAACCTTAACATTCTTTTTTGTGCAGAGTGATTTTAAACCCTTGTAGCTTATGCTTAATTATTATCAACTGTGTGGCAGGTTGCAAGGATTTTCCTGTTCATGTTCCTATTTTACCACATAGGGACCCGTTATGTAGAGGTTAGCATGTGCTCTCTGATTCCTTGTCACATAAGTCTTGACATTTTTCCCTCTATATTGCCACTGAATCAAAAACTCTATGCTGTTAATTTCAGGTGAAGGAGATCTTTCTATTTGGTTTTTACACCTTGATTATGGTGCCTTCTGTGTTGGCAGTGCTGAACATATTTTGGTTCTGGAAGATTGCAAAGGGCATGGTTAAAACTCTCACAAAAGCAAAACACAGCAAGTGAGACTGACAAATACACTTAACATAGTATCAATCAACATTACCAATGAGAAGGCCAGTAATGGTTTTATAGTAGAGTTACGACCAACATTTTTATTTTAACCTGTAAGCTTTACTACACTACTACAGTTGGATATTTTGAATTTTGAATGTTAATTGAATTTATTTTAGTGGCAAAATATTATCTCAATCATTCTTTTTTAATTAACGAATAAGAACAAAAATTATCAAAAACAAAAATTAGGCTCTTCCGGTATTTACGGGTCAGATGGTAAGCAAGAAAGATCTATGGAAAAGGATAATTATCAACTGTGCATATATAAGAATCTGTTCTTGGTAATATTTATGGAAAAAGGGTTATAAATTATTCTTTACTCAGTTACTACCTCCGACTGATATTATGTGCTTTTCTTAAGATAATATATACTTTTTAAGAAAATATTTAATTAAAGTTATTTTTATTAGAAAAGTTAGAATCTAATTATAATCGGATATTTTTAAAAAATAATCAAACTATAATTTTTCAATATTAGTATTTGAGTGAAATATTGATATATGATATATTATTAAGAAAAAAGCAGAACCAATGTTTTTTCCTTCTAAAAAAAGGCAAATTATATATACTCGATATTTTTATTTTTTTTAACTTCACAATAACTTCCCTTGTAATAACAGGAAGTGTCGGTGTATAATGATTTTAAACAATTAAGTGAGATCATTTATTTTAGATAATGATGACATTAATGCGGACTTCAGAGTATTTATCATGATAGAAATGGAATTATTTTAGGGGGAAAATTAAGGATATCATGAGTTTTGAAGAAATAAAAAAATATTAATGTAATTTGGTAAAAAAATAATTAATATTTGTTTAAATTTTAAAGTAACAAACATTTTGAGACAGACTAAAATACTAAAAAATATCTGTACCAAAAAAGTATAGAATACGAGACAAATCATTGTTGTAATTACTGCTACTGTTCGGGATATTTTATTTTATACGTATTATTACAATTAATTCACTTCTCAAAGCTAGCCAAAACTGGACAACGTTTTTTTCTTAGAAAAAAGTTTATAATGAAGTCTCAATTAATTGACATTATATTTTATATACAAATCTTAAATATATTTTTATATAATTGAATATCATTCTCTAATTATAATTAGATTTTCTCTTAAAAACTAACATCTATTATATAAATTATTGAAATAAAATTCTAATTTTAATTAAAGAATTAACACTAAACAATTTACAACAAATAGGAATAAATCATGTCATTTTTTTTTATCGGACTGTTAAACATATCTTTCATTTTTTTTTCTTATGAGGGTATTAATACGAAATAATTTCGATTAAAAGTATATATTAGATTAATATTTTTTTTAACATGATTTATTTTATATTTATATTTAAGAGTTAATTAAAATTCAAATCTTGAATCATTTCATTAAAACACAAGCTCTTATTATCTATGTCGATGACTTATTGATTACCATTTAATATATCTCTCAACCACAAAATCACACTTTGAGGTCTAAATTACATGAGAGAGCATCACGTAACACGTTAACGATAAGTAATTTATAAACTTATACACGGAAATTGAAAGAATGAACACTGCAGCTAGGAATCCAACTTTGGTTTTGGCACACGACACGTATGGGGGAATTCGAGCATTAACTTTTTTGGGGTTCCAATAAAATACGGAAATTATATGAGCATCAACTTTGCTTAAGAGGTGATCTCAGAGTGTCTGTCTAAAAATTAATAGGGTAAATTACTTTTGTATCCTTCTTTTTATTTAATTTGTTTAATTTGATTTATTTATTCAATTTAGTTCTTTAATTTTCAAATATTGAGTTAATGTTGCCATTTCTGTCTAATTCACAATGCCATCAACAAAGTTGAACATGAATTTATTTCACAAATTTCTGCAATTAAGGATGTTATGTCAATCGGACATAAAGGACTATATTAACTCAATTTTGAAAATTGAGAGAATAATAATAGAAGGATTTAAATTTAACAAATTAAATAAAAATAGAAAAAAAAAACAATTTAGTAAAAAATGTATTAAAAATGAGGGGAAAAGAGAGAGAAATTGAGCATGTTTATTTCGTTTATTTTGCAAGGACAAGTGGACAAGAGACACCAAGTACACATCGTGTTAGTTCCATAACTTCCTAGGACATATCCATGTTAAAAAACCGTCAACTACCAATCACAAACAATAACGGTGTTAGATTAGAATGTTAGCTATTCACACGGGAATGTGATGGAACGTATCATCACTGCTCTTTCATTTGTGGTTGTTATAGCATTGTAGCCTCTTCAACGTGTGCACCTTCCCTCCTCTTTGCTACTACACACGCTTTGGTTTTGGTTTCCACTTTCCCGAATTAGTTTTTGCTTTATCTATCTTTCCTTCTCCGATGTCTATGCCTCTCTTTCCTCCTTTCCTCTTTTATTTTGTGTATTTTTTTAGTTTTTAGTAGCAATAAATGCACATGTTTCCTCTTGCTTCAAAAGTTGCTAGCCTTGTGCATTAGTCTCCATGTGAAAGGAAAAGATATAGGTTGTGGTGTGGCTACATTGGATTAATTTTGTGGTTTTGCACATAAAAGTTTGGATTTTTTTTTTGTTTTGTTTTGGGGTGTTTCAAGATGTGGAGTAGATGGTGGTGTGGTGGTGGTGGTGGTGCTGCATCATTGAGGCAAAGGGTGTCTTTTGTTTTCAATGGAAGCCATGGTTGTGTGGGAAAGGTTCATCCTTTTGATCCTTTGAGGGGTTTTGGAGGGGAACATTGTGGAGGGGTGGCGTTTGTGTTGAAGCAGATGAAGAGGGGTGTGTGTTCTTCAACTTTACTTTCATGCCCTGCTGGTGGTGGTGGTGGCAACAAGTCCAATTCAAGTGGGAGTGGGAGTGATAATAATAATAATAATAGTGGAACTGAAGGGTCTATATCATTCAGTGAGGCTAAGAAGCTTATGAGATTGGTGAATGTGGAATCGCTCAAGATGAAGCTTGGTATGGATGGGAAAGAGGTTATTCCATATGTTGAGCTTCTTCAAGAGTGTAAGAGCATGGGTGTTGCAAGGAGTTCTGAGGAGGCTTCGGCATTCGCCAAGGTTCTTGATGAGGCTGGGGTTATTCTCCTCTTCCGAGACAAGGTCTATCTGCATCCTGACAAGGTGTGTTCCATATCTATGTATGAATCTATCTATTTGTGTTTGACTTGTTTGTGTAAAAGAATAATTTTGAATTTTTTTATTGTGGGGCTCACTTAAAACATGTTTAGAAGATTTCAAGTTCTATAACCATGTATTTAATTTAATGTCAGGAGATGTCATTCATTATCCCTTTTCATGGTCCCCTAGCCTTTAAGGCTATGTTTGGAAGATTTCCAATATTTTGTGTTGCTAGCTACATCTCTTTTTTAGTAATAGTCCCACTGGTGATTCATGGCTTATGAGTATTGGCGCCTTTGGATTGCAAATTAATAAATTGTCTCAATTATAGAGTATGGATTGTGAGTATTGCTCATCCCAGTTATACTGCATATACATATTCTAGACGTAACTCTTACTAGCCATTTGCACATTAATAATATGGCGCTCGATTTGTTTGATATGGAGGTACAACTTATGCAGCCATTAGCCACATAAAAGACAATTTACAGCGTATCTAAATGGTCCTAGTAGATCCACCAACTAATTTATTTTTGTAATCTATGGCTTTGTATATAAATGTTCAACAGTGAGTTTACAATTCAGTTGTGCATCTATGCTTCCTGAATTACTCCTTTGGCTAAACTCCATAGCAGGTGGAAAGGTGCCCCTGCGTTTAAAAATAGTCATTGAAATTTGGAAGTCGTGTTCAGGAATACTTTCAATGTTGTTAACTGTTAAGCACTTAAGCATAGCTATGTTTTAGGATCATGGTCATCTCTAGATGAACTGGCCACAACGTATTAAACTACAGCCACAGAATGGTTCGACAGCAGAAAATATTTGTCAGCTATGTTTCAATTTCCAAAAACTAGGTTCAATTCAATAGAAGAATGCCATCAAAATTGAACTGAATTCTTAATATCTAACTAACTTTCTAAACTAAACAACCAATCCTGCTAGTTGTTCATCCTTTGGTTATGAGTTCTGATACCCGGTAAGCTTGCCTGACTAGGACTAGGATAGAACCTTATAAGCTGAATTGATCATATTGTTTGCTGACATAAACCACTTCAGGAAATTTATTTTCAAAACAAGTAGGCAATTGAATAAGTAACATGGAATTCTGTTGTCTGCACTTATGTGAACTGATTCTTACTCACTGACTAGGAGGCGTGGATACTTCAAAATCGTAGCTGTATTAAACACAATTATATCAATACTTTAAACTTTTATATCAATACTTGGAGAAATAGTACAAAAATTAGATGCAATTTCTTGAGCACCTTTAGTATTGTTTTCCAATCAATACTTGAAATATGACAAAATTTAGATGTAGTTCCTTGGTCACCTCACTAACCTATCTTGATTTTTAATGCAAATTACTAAAGTGAAACTCCAATTCTGATTGAAAAACAATACCAAACACGTTTAAGGAACAGCTTCTAAGTTTTGTCCCAAAGATATAAATAGTAATAAGATAAATCATAACATTTGCTCATTACTAAAAATACCAATTATTTCTTTTCATATAAAGCTTGTGCCTTAATTTTATATGTTGTCTTATAATCATTTTGTGTCCTAAGATTTTTAGATTGTTGATTTGTTTTTGTAATGCATGGTCAATATTAGGTGGTGGATCTGGTCAGAAGTGCAGTTCCACTAGCACTAACAGCTGAGGATGATCCTATGAGGGAGGAGTTAAAGAAGCTTGTGGAGAAGAAGGAAGAAATCGACTCGTTGGCGCACAAGCAGGTGCGTCACATCCTGTGGTCTGGACTAGGATTCGGTGTGATCACTGTTGGACTATTCTTCAGGCTAACATTCTGGGAATTCTCATGGGATGTAATGGAACCTATCACATATTTTACCACTTCCACTGGCCTAGTGGTAGGCTATGCCTACTTCTTGTTCACTTCAAGAGACCCCACTTACCAAGACTTCATGAAGAGGCTCTTTTTCTCCAGGCAGAGGAAGCTGCACATGAGGTACAATTTTGATGTTGACAGATTCAAGGAGCTTCAATGTAAGTGCAAAACACCCTTAAATGCCAAAACCATTTTGAAGAATCGCAAAGGGTTGGAACTGGATTTGGAGGATGCTTTGAACAAAGATTAACATTTTTTCCCCAGGTTGCTTTATAATTTTATTCATTAAAAGTTTTAAACAAACAAATCTTACAGTTAACCTCTGTTCCCCCCCTATTTTCACTTTTGTTAGGGTGGAGCTTACTCTAACTATATATTGTTCTGGCTTGTATGAGCCAGCATTATTCTCTTTATATATCATTTACATACCAAAAAGATTACATGAAACATCCTCTTCCCTTTGTTGATGGCACCAATGTATAAAATTTTATCATTCACATACCATAAGATTTGAATTAACAAATTGTAGCTCTCGTTGAGTTTTACTTGTACGTGAAGTTTAACAAATAACCAATACAAATACTTTATACGTAGCATTATTGTGTTAAAATTGAAGCAATATTTTGAAATATAATTTAAAAATTATTCAAAACTATAAGGAAGATATTGGAATTATTTAAAAGAATTTAAGTTTTTAAAAGTCTTAAAAACGAAAAATCAAGAATTTAATATATCATTTAATGAAATTAAGATATTTTTAGCAGAAAATATGCCAATTTAATATATAAGAAAGAATTGCTTTAAATATGTAACATTTTATACATCTAATCTAATGCCAATAAAAGGCTGATATGATATTGTTAAGGCTTAAATACATTTTATAGTTCTTTGAATTTTTTTAAGTTAGTTTTAATCTATTTTTTTTATAATTATGTTAATAATATTATAATTTGTGGCGATTTCGCATTGGAATTTTTCTTATAATTTTATTTCTTTAAAATGATTTATGACATTTTAAAAATGCTAGAATAGTTTTAAAAAAACAAGAAAAGAAAAACCGCCACAATTTTACATTTATATTTTTATTTTTTCTTTATATATTTTGAGAGTTTTAAACCTCCAAAAATCATTTTCTAAAATTTAAATTAAAAAAATTTGCGTTAAAAATATTTATAAATTGTGAAGCCATCAACACAGGAAAATTAAAAGTGATTTTTTTCAAAAAAATTGAGGGAAAAATAAAAATAATTTTTTAAGGATTAAAAATAATTATCTAAATTTAAATTACTAAGCATATTGTTAACGCAAAAGAATAGAGTATGAGAAGGAAAAAAAAAAAAAATAGAGTATGAGAAGAAGAAAAAAAGTGGTTGATGAGATATGGATTTAAAACCGCGTTATCAATTAATGTATTATGATGAGAATGATGTGTTCAAATCCTAAAAAAACGAGAATGATTTGTTCAAAGATTTTAGACGGCAAACAATATATGATATTAATCATAGACCACTATTGAGATAGTGTTTAGATTATTTTTTTTTCAACCATGGGCTAAAACACCTCATGAGAACAAATTTTATTCAAAATAATAAATATCAATTGCGGTGAGCATGGATCGCGACCCAACTAAGCTATTTCCGTTTATTGATTTAATTATATTTATTATTTTTAATAACTTCGAAGAAAAAAAGCATCATTCTTCTTTACATGCATGTTTTTAATATGAATTTAAGACTGGATGAATTCAAAGACACGTTAAATATGGCCGGAGTATTATATTCAACATAAAATAGTATGTTTTCTAGATGCTAGGAAAAGGATAGGAACATGTTTACTAATTTATTGATTGAATATATTTAAAGATGAATATATTATTCAATTACTTTACTATAGTAATTTTTTATAAGTAATTTGTTTTAACGATGTTTTTTTTTTCAAAAAGGAAAATTTAATGTTAATCTATCCTCATTCTTGAATTCTTTTAAAACTATAAAATAAAAATCATATTAGAGAAAGAATAATAACAAAATCTTAAGATTGAATAATTTAATATGGAATAATTATAAAACATATAATTTTAAAATTCAACACAAGTTTTATGCTGATTCATCTCACTTTTGGGCTATGACCAATCCTCCTTCTAAACTTGAAGGACGGACTTCACTAGTCAATTCTTTGGTTTAAAAAAATATTTTTTATGTCATGTACAATCTAGAATGGATTTGGTTTTATCCTAGTATTGGATTGGATTTTATGTTGTCATAATTTAGAAATATGTTATGGTTGCTATTTAAAATTATATTTTCCATTCTATAAAAAAAATTATAATTTTATAAGCATGTCAGGGACTGGGCGGGGAATACTTGGTCAGGGGGTGGGATGGGTAAATCTACACTCCCATCGGGTTTTGGGCAGGGCAGGGAAATGGGGGGAGTTGGGGCGGGGTGGGGTAAGCAAAACCCGGTTCTGACCCGCCTGTTGTCATGTCTACATTCAAATTATTATCTTTTTGACTCAAATTATTATCTTTTTTTATTGACAACATTAACATGAACATCTTCAAATTTTATATAAACTTCAAAGCTTTGATCCATTAATAAATCTCAGTTAGCCATTGTATAATAGCTTGAGCGCTTTACACGAGGTGCCGTGTAGGAAGAGAGTGAGTATGGGGATCACAAATACTTAAACACTTCAACACTCTCTACGTCATATCTTGTAGAAGTACAATTTGCTAGATGCTAAGAGCATACTAAAAATATATTTAAGTCCATTATTTATAAGTACAAAAATACATCTTTTATTCTTTTGCTTGTACACGTGTGCAATACATACAAGAGTATTATATATATAATGAAAAAATTGTGAGAATATATTTGATGTGTTTAATGTCAACTTGTATGTTCT
The DNA here is from genome assembly GCF_000004515.6 of Glycine max. Lineage (NCBI taxonomy): Eukaryota > Viridiplantae > Streptophyta > Magnoliopsida > Fabales > Fabaceae > Glycine > Glycine max. The sequence goes on along the minus strand of NC_016089.4, from coordinate 44,535,953 downwards.
GATTTTTAAGTACTTGAGAAAGGTAGCTATAAATTTACTAATTTATTTATTAGATTTATGTAGGATAAATAGTTATACTAATTTATTAGATTTATGTAGGATAAATAATAATACTAATTTATTACAAGGATGAAAAACTAAAGGAAGGAAGAAAAAAAATCACAAACTGAGTCTAGAATAAAATTTATATTAAGGACAAATAATAATAAAACTTTTAAATTGAACAAATTAATATAACATGTAAAGAAAACATTGAATGCTCTTTTAACTTTAATTTAGACCATTGTATACAACGATATGTATTCAACTTATTTTTTTATAAGATAGGTAGGACTTTGTAATTCGTATGTTGGGGATAGGGAGGAGAGCGTCACATCGAATATATTTGGAGGGACTTATTTCACGTTGCTGTGTTATGTGTTTCATTTATTCATATTGACCCTTTTTTTACTTCTTGGAATTTCTTTATTGTAATTTGCAAACACTCTTGAACGACAAGGTCCAGTGGGCATTATCATTGAAATGTATGTTTGGTGTGCGAGTGTGCGATGTGTTAGAGGATCGTAGGTTCCCAAAATCACAAAGTTGGATTTCTCGCGTTGTTTGTTGTTTTTCATGCTAAGCACGCACATGTTGTATTGGGTCATTTGTTCACTAAGGGATTATATTATACCCTACTGGCAAGTGAAGGGTTTTCATCTCCTTTGGTAGCCAAAGGATGGTAAAATAAACATCCTTTGGTAAAGGATAATTGTGTGACAAAGAAAAAAAAGATTATGTACTCAAATCAATCATGTAGGATGGAGAAAAAAAAGTTGAATTTAATGCATGCTAAGCTTTAGACCATGTATAAATGTTCTTTGATTCAATGTTATATATAGAAAATAAGTTATGATTCATATACTCTATGTGTTAAAGAAGTGATGCCCCATGCACCTTATGTGTTAAGAAGTTATGACTCATTTATTATGTGTAAGAAGTTATGACTCATGTACTCTATGTTTATGAAGTACTCGCAATAATGTATTGTTTGCAAGACACTCACTAAAACTTTGTTTCACCAGTTTAAATTTCATGTTTCAAAATGAGTAAGTAATGGAGACCTTTAGCAACTAATAAGAGGATGTTTTGTTTTGATGTTCCAATTTCCTAGATTTATACCTTAGGCATCTGGTAACTATTTTTTTTTAATTAAGGATTTCTATATTGAGCTTAGTTCCTTTATGGTTTATGTTACTTTTTTAATAAAAGATTTGTGTAGTACCTTGGGTGTAACACCCTAAAGGTATTACCAAAACTATGCCTAGATTTCTTGTACATGGAAACATTTAATATAAAGACATCATGCATCATTAAGCAGAAATCATACATTTTATAAGATTCTTACAAAAGATAAAACATAGAGAATACGCTAATCTGACTAATATATATAACTTAGAATTTAGGTGTCATCAAAACTTCCAAGCAAAGGCACATTAAACTAAAAACAAACTCCCATACAATGGGAGATACCCAAACTAAAACATCCTTTATTGTGGGCAGTACTAAGCTCCATCCTTTAGGATTTTCTCTTGTTCAACCTAAAAAACATGAAACTTTAAACAATGAAACGTAAGTCTCAGTGAATGCTCTAGTGACTTTGCAAACATGAGAGCGCTTCTATCCTAACATGTCATTTCTTAACTCTCATGATCTTACGTCTTAACCTTTAAGGGGCTTTTAGGAACCTTCCTCACCTACGGTTGGACCTACACTATCCTATTTATTACTTATTTTTCACAACTATTATACTAACTTGTGCTTACTATTAACATACAAATTCTTATTTAGTCCTTACAACTCACTACATAGAATATATTATCACTTTGAGTTTCTCTTTTTTATTTATCCTTGACACTTAGAGTTGATCTTTGTGGTCAGTTCTAAGACCACTAAGGCTCTAAGGTACTTGGACCTCAACTTATAACATTTACATTATCATAAACCATTATATTTCTCTTAACTCATACTTTCGTATTACAAGTGGGAATTTGCTTTTTTCTTTCTTAACCTCAACTTTACTCGTCTATGTAGGGCTTACATAGACATCTTATGGGATATTACCCCTTGCATACCCTTAGGGTGGCATAAAAGTCATGTCTTCACCTAATGCATAAGTATATTTTATACCTTTCATCCAACAACTAGGTATTTAACTATACTATAGGGGATGTACAATCATACCATAAACATTTAACATCACTCATTAGATACAACATTTCATATAAAAATAATATAAATCCTATTTTTACACCCATCTTTCTTATTCCTTAAACTCTATTTTTCATCCCTATCTTCATTATTCTTTAAACTCTATTCTAACCCTCCATCTTTGTCCTTCTTTAAACTTTATTTTTACACCCATATTCATCCTTATATCTATTTTCATCCCATCGCAACCTCCATTAGACATAAAATTTTCACTGCATGAGATTATCATCTTCCACACACAAAATTTATAGTGTTTGGTAGGATGAAATGAAAGTGAATTGAGATGAAATTTTGAATTCAAGTAGAGTGTGAAAGTGTAGATGAAGACTACCATCAATGTTAAAAGTGGGCATAGTCCTATATAATTCACCAATTCATTTTAGACATTTAACTTTGAATTTGTAGCTAAGACAAATAATAATTGCCTATATGCAAAACCCTTTACTAGACAAATTCCAAAACAGACTTACATAACAACAATACGCTAAATTTCAAATCAATTACTCGAGAAAGGGATGCCTTTTATACAAAAAAAAGTTCCTGAAAATGCAAATCAACAATATAATAAGTTCAAAAATAAAATAAAAAACCATCATACTTAAGTGATAATACACATGTTTAAGGACAAAAATAACATTAAGTAGTTAAGTTTAAGGATTTACTTGACAGTTGAGTGTACTGAAAATAATAATAATAAGACTATGTCTAGCATGGATCAGAAAGACAAGTGACTTTTTTTAACTGCAATTTTTTCAGAACAATAGCAATTTTTGATTCCTCTATCTAACAATTTTGATTTGGGTTGAATATTGATTTTGTGGGTTTGAATGACCTTTGTTATTAACTCTGGATTTGTGAGTATGGCTTCATATGAGTTCTAAGATTGCTTTTTTGGGACCTGATTTGTTATTATGTGTTATCTGAAACAATTTTGGATCTGATTTTGGGGGAGGAGCACTTCCTGCAGCCTTTGGGGCGGAGGTGTGTGAGTCTGGACGGAGCCTCCGGAGGCAGTGGAAGGGTGGAAAAAAACAGTAAAGGGTTTGCCGAAGAAGGATGAATAGTAGGAACGGTAAAGTTTTTTAGAATGGAGGGTGTAATGTGATAAGTCTAATAATAATGGAATTGGGAGGTATAAATATCAATTCCCATCGTAAAAGGCGAAGAACGATCCAGTAGCCCAAGAAGGGCCCGTTAAGGCAAAATAGCGGAGGAAGCTCCTGTTTGTTTTGTTTTCTTCAATTTTCGCTTCTTTTTCTTTTCCGTGGCTGACTTTTGACTCCACAACTAAGCTAAGCAAAGTAGCGAGCAAAAACGCAAAAGCGGTAGTTGAATTTTTGGTTGTGGAATTGTCGCGTTGGAATTGGAGGGAGAAGAGAAGAGGATTATTAGCACAAAAGCAGAAGCAGAATCGCGTTTGGATGGAAGCGGTGGCGGAGGGGCTATGGGGACTCGCGGAGTACCACGAGAAGAGAGGGGAAATAGGGAAAGCAGTGAAGTGCCTCGAAGCCATATGCCAAAGCGACGCGTCGTTTTTCCCTATCGTCGAGGTCAAGACTCGTCTTCGCATCGCCACGCTTCTCCTCCAGCATTCTCACAACGTCAACCACGCCAAGTCACACCTCGAACGTTCCGTTAGTTCCTCTCAATTCTTCGGTTCTACTTTCTCAAATTCAAATTCAAAATTCTCGCTTATCGTTTTCTCTTTCTCTCTTTTTTGCAGCAATTGCTTCTGAAGTCTATTCCGTCTTGCTTCGAATTGAAGTGCAGAGCGTACAGCTTGCTCAGCCAGTGTTACCATCTCGTCGGAGCTATTCCGCCGCAGAAACAGGTCTTGCACAAGGGACTCGAGCTCACTGCGTCCGTTGGATACGAGTATGCGTTGTATTTTTTAGATCTTACTTTGGAATTTTCAGTTTTAGGTTTTAGTTTAGCTCCGATAAAATGTAGTCATAGCTTCAGATTTTGTTATTCGCGTGCTTGCATATTAAAATCAATGGTTGTTGTTACTGCACTTCACTTTATTCTCGTGAATGTTATGCTTCACAATTTTGACGAGGCATATGTGTTGCAGTGGTAAGTAATCAATGGCGGAACACGGCGGAAGGCCAAAATTCCGCCATATAAACACGCCATTGCTGCCTATAGTGCCACCATATAGTGGGTCTCCCTTCACAAATTGCCTATGGCGGTTGGCAAAAAAAAAAGCCATGATAGCGCTGCCATTTAACAGCACTTGTGTTGTTACTAATGTCTGGTCTAGCTTTGGTCTTTTTAGGATTTTTGTTTTTGTATGCTTATCTTTTTTTTATGGGATTCTTAGATTGGGTGGAACATAGAAATGGCTTTTTAGTCTTTAGTTTTTTGAATGAATGATTCTCTTGCATATGGATTCCCTTTTTTGTATTATTGTGGCATGGTTCTACCATTGCCAATAATTTTTGTCTTAGATGGAAAGTGTAGAAGTAGTATAATCAGAATTGAGGTGAAGAATGTAGTGTTTATTGATGGAACAGACAATTTCTGAATTTGTTTCAAAATGATACTGTAGAAGAGACCGAGAAGCTGTATAAGAACAATAGGGATGCAGAATATCTACTCCAAGTCTAAAAAACTGATCACTATTATTTCTGTTTCACTCCTATTATTTGTACACTATCATACCATGTCATCTCTCCCACTCTAACTTATAAATAACTGAGACTCTTCCACCTTTTAATTGGGGGTTTGCTAATCTGGTAGCTGTAAATAATGCAGTTGTATGCACCATTTGTAAGTTGTAACAAGCTTGGTGCATATGATTTATACGTTTCAGCTAGAGGTGGAGTATAACAATAGTAGCTGTAGCCTACAATCCCGTAGATAGTAAATAGTAATTAGTAACCATGGTATGTAGTATACATACATATTCTGTATATTTTCAACATCAAAATTACCTTTCCCTTTTCACATGAGTATGCATGTCTAATAATTGTCAAAGATGTTTGATATTTGATATTAATGAACCACTGGATAAGTGGAACAGTCAGTTATTTATCATTTATGTTTATAGTGTGTTGTCAAGTTGTTCATATTGCATGCTACTTATTCTGACTAACACTGCTACTACTACATATTCATAGTTTCTAGTTTATTTTCTTGAAGGATTTCCATGAAGTTGTGGTTTTGCAACTTCAATTCACAGCTTGCAAATGCTTTATCAATTGAAGGAGACTACCAGGGTTCAATCTCTGCCTTAGAGTGTGGATATGCCTGTGCTACTGAAGTATGCTTCCCGGAGTTGCAGGTATGTTGTCAAAGGTTACAAATTACACGAAAAGACATGTCCTTTGCTTCTTTGTCTGCTCTTTGCCACTGATTCGATAGTGAATTTCTACCATCAATAAATAGAATTTTCAAAAAGCTTGTTGTTTGTCACATCTATTGTGTGTGTCAACTGTCAACTCTCTACTATGCTTAAAGGACACTCCATTTGTGCTGAGTTTAATATGATATTTCGCTTCAGCTGTCTGTAATTTCTTGTTTTACAATAATGGATCAGTTGTTTTTTGCCACTTCAATATTGCATGTCCGCCTCATGCAATGGGATGATGATAATTTGGTTGAGCAAGCTGTTAATAGATGCAACCAGATTTGGGAGTCAATTGATCCAGATAAAGTGAGTGAAATGTTCTTTAGCTTATTGCTTTCCCATTTTCTTTTGCAGACAATGCACAGTTATAGACACTGTATGTTTTTAACTGAGATGCACCATGATTCTTTTTTTTACCTTTGATCTAATTTATTTTCTCCTGCTTCCACACACTACTCAGAGACGACAATGCCCTGGCTTACTATTTTATAATGAATTACTGCACATATTCTATCGACTGCGGCTATGTGATTACAAGAATGCTGCACCCCATGTAGACAATCTGGATGCTGCCATGAAGATTGATATGCAGCAAACACAACGTATACAAGAGCTAGTGAATGAGCTCAATGCTTTAGACCAAAGTCTCTCCCGATCTGACCTTCACTACAGGGATAGGACAGCATTATCTAAAAAGCAAACAATGATTCAGGAGCAACTGAAAAGCATGACTGGATTGTGTTCAATTGGGCAGGAATCACTGCAACCAGTATATTTTGGGAATGTCAGAAGGATAATAGGAGATAAGCTTCAGTTAGCACCTCCTCCTATTGATGGCGAATGGCTTCCTAAAAGTGCTGTCTATGCATTAGTTGATCTAATAGTAGTTGTATTTGGGCGCCCAAAAGGACTTTTTAAGGAGTGTGCAAAACGCATACAGTCTGGGATGAATATAATTCAAGGTTGTTCACCAACCTTTTTTGTGAGTTTGTGTAATTTTTTCTTCTTTTGGGTTTGATCCCAATTTTTTGCTTGGCATATAAAGCCAAAATCACTTGACAGCACTACTTCTTATTTTAAGTACAGAATAATAATTACTTATTATGGTATGTGAAATCAATTTGTATGAATTGGCTGTCCAAATAGCCCTGTGATAATTTTTAATGTTGTCTGAATTATACCTTTTCACCTGCACTTCAACTGTCTATCAGTCAGCAGCTATTCTATATGTCCAATCACATTCATAAAATGTCTTTTCTGTTGGTTTCTAGGCTTTAATGTGAAATGTATTAGGAAGAATCAACTGATTAGAATTTAGAAGCATTACTCCTCTGAATTATTTTTCTGAAAGCATGATTGGTGAGTTGAGTTGTTTCTGTATTCAAATGGATTTCCATGTTAGTCATTGCTGTTATACACTGCTTTGGAGACTGAAAAATTGTAGCTACTTTGAATGTATCTTACCTATGAATAATATTTGTTTTGTGGTAATTGTGTCCCACATTGTAAATATTGTTAATAATGTATTTTTACAAATTTCTCAATTATAATGATTATCAGTTTCCATACAAATGAGATTTTATTTTGGGCCGGTATTAAAGTATTTAGGTTTATATGTTATAAAAGGGCTATATATGTAAATTCAACCAATAATATTCAGTTTTTCATATTTTCAAGTTCTTCCCTGCAGATGAGTTAGTGAAGCTTGGAATTACTGATGGTGTTAGAGGTGAGATTGGTTATTCTTATCTTGTCTATAAGATGCTTATGCTGCCATGCAAACAAGGATTCCTTACGCAACCTTGTTGAACCTTCTTTTTTACCAGAAGTGGATTTACAACACTCTTCTATTTGGATGGCTGGTGTGTACTTAATGCTACTAATTCAGTTTCTTGAAAACAAAGTGGCTATAGAGCTCACACGAGCAGAATTTGTTGAAGCACAAGAGGTTGGATATCATTCTATTGTATATTTTGTCAGCTCTAAGGATGAAAAGACATGATAAGTTGCATTTTATTCCATAAAATTTCAAATCCCTCTTCATAATCCACCTTATTAGCTGGGTTGCTTCTGGTGATATTTTTCTTATACCTGTAGACTTTAAAAGTTGGTAGTTAATGTGAATCCCTTTATGTTCCAGAATTGAAATCATTAATGATAATCACTGCAATTTTTCAGGCTTTGGTACAGATGAAAAATTGGTTCATGCGGTTTCCAACCATATTACAGGCATGTGAATGCATCATTGAGATGCTTAGAGGCCAATATGCTCATTCAGTTGGCTGTTATCACGAAGCTGCTTTTCATTTTATTGAAGCAGTGAAGGTATATATATATATATATATATATATATGATATGTCTATGACTTAAATGGAATATTTTAGTAGTGAACAAGATGTAGTCTCTATAGTTTTGGTAATTTTGACACATCTATAAACTGATTAGGGATACTGGAGACTATATTTATGTTTTTCTGTATAGAGCTTGGTTATAAATTGTTGATGGGGATAACTTCCAGATATTGAAGTAATGACTACATATTTATGTGTAGCTTACAGACAGCAAATCAATGCAAGCTATGTGCCAAGTTTATGCAGCTGTCTCTTACATCTGCATTGGTGATGCTGAATCTTCTTCACAGGTGGAGAAATATCTCTAATTGCAAATTAAATTGGTTCCACTTCCACATACTTTCTTTTTAAGTAATTTAATTCCATGGAGAATATTTTTTAATTGAATGATAGTTTTCCCACAGGCACTTGATTTGATTGGGCCAGTTTATGGAGTAATGGATTCTTTCGTAGGAGTTAGAGAGAAAACAGGTGTTCTTTTTGCTTATGGTCTTTTATTGATGAAGCAACAGGATCTACAAGAAGCAAGGTAAGTTTTTCGATAACCTGTGTTAAGTTTACAGTCTACAATTTTTTAATGTATATGACAGTTTTATTTTTTTTTTAATTTTACAAAAAATATATGTTGGTAGATATTTGTATACTAAGTATTTACAAAAACATGTAGACTACAATAAAAAAATAAGTATGAATAAATATTTAATTAATCCTATTTTAATTATGCATCCACATGAAAAAAATGTACTTTACCTGTAGTTATTCATTATTATACTTTTGTTGTATATTATTTAAGATCCCCTGTTGAAAGATTGATCCTTGACTCTTGACCCTTTTTCTTCATTGTGTCAATTTCTAAAACATGGATACAAACAATAGGAACAGTTGCTGTGCCTTCTGTTGGTTCTAAACATAAATCTAGAGACAAAAATTTGGACGGTTTCATTCTTATAAAAAAACCAGAGCTATGCCTTAGTTGGTGAATGTTTCTTTAAATGTTTGTCATATAATAGATTTGATCGTTATACTTATATGGATTATGGACCTTAAAATTAAGTAACCTCCACAATAGAACCTCACTTGCTACTGAACACTTACCTCCATCGGCTCCATCCACATATTCTTCTACCTTCCTTTAAGTTGCAAATTTGTTGCAGGAATCGCCTGGCAAGGGGATTGCAGCTGACACATACGTATTTGGGGAACCTTCAACTTGTTTCACAATATTTGACGATCCTTGGTAGTTTGGCCCTGGCATTACGTGACACTGTACAAGCCAGAGAGATATTGAGATCTTCTTTGACCTTAGCAAAGAAACTTTATGATATTCCTACTCAGATTTGGGTGCTATCTGTTTTGACAGGTACTTACCTAAGACTACCTAGTTTGTGAATGCAACAAATCTATTATGACTTTAAGTGCTCCCTAGTTACACACTTTGTTGATGCGTACTTGGATAGCCACCAGAGTGTCTTGCCTTGCTTGCTAATTGATGAGCTAATTTCTGGTTTGAACTCGGAAGATAAACCTTGTGTAAGAGTGGTTCCTATGTAAGTGGGGTAATGATTAAATAGTATAATTTCCGAAATGGTGTCCTGGCATCTACTTGGTGTATTTAATTGGAGGTTACGAGTTCAAATCATAGAAACACCCTCTCCTTTTCTGGGAGTAAGGTTGTGCACATCTAACTTTCCCCCAAACCCCATCAAGTGGGAGCCTTGTGCACTGGGCTGCCTCTCTCTCTCTCTCTCTCTCTCTCTCTCTCTCTGTCTCTCTCTCTCTCTCTATATATATATATATATATTACTTGTATCTTCTGCTCAGATGTTCCGTTTTTAGTTATCACCCTTATCTGTATTCTTGATGTATCTTGTAAGATTTGTTTTTATTGAAAACATTTTCAACTATACTTCCTGGCTCTTGCAGCCTTATATAAAGAATTAGGTGAAAGGGGGAATGAAATGGAGAATGCTGAGTATCAAAACAAAAAATTAGAAGATTTGCAGAGGAGACTTACTAATGCACATGCATCCATTTATCATATTGAAATAGTAAGTTCATCTCGACAAAGAATCAATATGTAGTATGCCTTTGGGTTTACAGTTATTTATTGTTTATTTCACCATTTTGATTAACAGATCGACAAAGTAAGACTTGAAGTTCACCAATTAAATGATTTGGACATCAAGCGTGCAGTGGCAGGCCCAACTATGGGAGTCAATCTTGATATTCCAGAATCAATTGGTCTGTCAGCACCCTTACCTGCTCCATCATCATCTAGGCTAGTTGATATAGACACCAGAAGACGGGGAAAACGGAGAATTTAGTGTTTTCCTTGTGCAGGCAAATCCATTATTGTGAATTACTTGCTATCTATTGCTCCAAGGTCCAAGTGGGATGAAGAGTTTAGCAGATAGGGTTTCCAGCTTCCTAGCAAGGTTCTTTTATCACACGCATCACTTTTACAATATTCTGTACAGTTAATTAGGATGTTATCCATAAGTTTTAGATGGAATAGATATTAGAAGTCACCAGTTAACATTTGAATTGGGTTCTTTTTTGTATCAAAAAGAGGGAAAAATGTAGATTAGGTTTTTAGGGAAGTTTCTTAGGATTTCTTTTACTGTGTTCCAGCTGTTTATAGCATTTTTCAATTCACGGAAGTCAGTATGCTTTCTTATAAAGATGTCATACTGTAAATTAATTGCAAAAGTTTTAGTGATATAGAATATTAGAATTTTGTGTACACCAAATCTGGATATGTTTTGTTCTCTGTCAAAATTAAACCTTGAGATGAATCATTCATGGCTGTGGCAGATCTACTTTACGAAGGAACTTCATTTTCCCTATGCCCAATTGCGGTCCCTTTTCATGGCCATGCAGTGTGGAATGTCAAAACCTTATGTATGCATGATTGTTCCAAGGTTGGAAAAACCGGGTTTGGTATTTGGTTAGTAGTATTGTCAAAGCTACCACACATTGGCTTCAGTAGAGATTCAAAGAGATACTTTAAAATTATATCTGTCCGTTTGTGTAATAGTTTTTTGGGTTAACTTTGTTTTTGGTTCTCGAACCTCTTTAATTTTTACTTAGTCCCTAATAAAAAAGTTGATTAGTCTTGGTCTCATGTTTGTGTCCGTTAACATTTTTAGGCTTTGCTGTTAAATCTCTGGTAATTGATGATGTAGCAATTTTATGAGTGACACATGTCAATTTTTGACCAGATCCGTAGTGCACTCGCATCTCTTCCTCAGATTTTGACGATGTGCGTATGTCGAACACCAAGTGAGCATCAAGACCAGATCCGTGGCGCACTCTCAACACTTTGCGGCAAAGTCAAAACCTTTTGGAGACCAAATTCTTTCGTTGCTTGCTTGCTTCCATTGGAGGGTGTCGCTTGGGGCACCGAGCATTTTTTTGGGGCATCCAGCAACGTGGGTGAAAGGGTAAAAATGCCCTTCACCTTTAATATAAAAGCAGCACAGTGACTCGTCCGTACAAATCACTGTACATTTCCAAAAAAATTTCTCCTTCGTCCCTCCTCGAGAAGCCTTCTTCTTCTTCTTCTTCCAAAATCTGCCTCCTCTTCTCCTCTCCGGCGACCTCTTCTTCGTTGCCTCCTCTTCACTTCCTCGAGTTGTTCTCCCGTCAAGGTAAGTGAATTTTCTTCTTTCTTTGATTTGCATTATTGTTGCTTCCTCTATGTGTATCTTCTTGCCTGCTTTCTCTCTATCTGCTTGGTTTTTTATTTTATTGAAATACCCAATCCGTATGGGTTTTTTTCTTAAACTGTTTTAAGCTCGTATGACTTTTTTTTTTTTTTTACTGAAATACTCATATGGATTGACAATCTGTATGAGTTTTTTTAAAAAATGTTTTAAGCCATACGGAATGCAAATCTGTATGACTTTTTTTAATTTTTATTTTACTGAAATAACCATACGGATTGAATCCGTATGGTTTTTTTAAAAAACTGTTATAAGTCATATGGATTGTCAACCATATGACTTTTTTTAAAAAAAGTTTATTTTAAGGAAAACAGTTATAAAGATTGACAATTTATATGTTTTTTTAAAAAAAAAAACTGTTTTAAGCCATATGGATTGTCATGGTTTTTTTTTTTTAAAAAAAATATTTTAAGGAAAACAATATTGATAATCCGTATGACTTTTTAAAAAAAAAATGTTTTTATGCCATACGGATTGGCAATCATGGCCTTTTTTTAAAAAAAATGTTTTTATGCCATATGGATTGGTGGCTTTTTTTAAATAAAAGTTTTTATGTCATACGGATTGTCAATCCGTATGATTTTTTTTAAAAAAAGGTTTTTTAATTTTTAAAATGCTCTTTTATTAGAAAAAAATAAGAAAAAATGAAGGATATTTATATTGATTTTAGTTTGTTTATTATTGATTTTATGAATGATTTATTTATTATTCAGTTTATCTAAGAAATGTGTGTAGGATTAAATTACAATTTATATTAGATTAGATTAGTTTTTTAACACAAACATTAGATTAAAAATAGGAAAATATTAGTAGGATTAGATTACAATTTACATTAGATTATATTAGTTTTTTAACACAAACATTAGATTAGAAACATGAAAAGTAGAACAAAAATATTAAAATATTATTTTATCAAATATATTTTAGAATGTCACCACGCTCTCGTGCGTCGTCATCACGTTGGACCAGCCTCAATGAGGAACTGGAAGAGCTTGTTGCGAATGTGCCTAGTAAGAATTAACATTTAGTTACTTAAATGTTAATTCTGTTTTGTGCTTGAATGCCTGTTAATTGATTGATTATGTCAAAATTAACCATTGAAGAACACGGAGAGTGGAGGAAAATGACAAACAGGATGCAGAATGTCGCGGCTCCAACAGAGGCTTTTTTCCAGACCGTTCACGCCAGGGACCAGGTCATGTTCATTTTGATTTAATTAACATTTGATTTTTGTGTTATTTCGTGTAACTAACCAACCTTATTTTGTAATATGACATGTAGATTTTCGGTGAAGTTGGTAAGGTATATGCTGCCAAGTGGAAGGACGTACTGGATGTTATATGACATTTGGTTGACAAAGACGGAAATTATCATAACGTTGTGTACAACAAAGATTTGGATCAACCAGTCATTGTAGTAGGGTGAACAATACTACGAGATTTTTACCCGTTGACCGGAGATCATCTAGTATCCTTGCATCATTATGGTAAGAATGTATTTTTTCTTACTATATTCAAGACTAGTTGCCTGTCTAGATTATGTTACCTTCAAGGGTTATTTGACTGAGCATAAAGTTTCCTATAGCAGTCTCGTAAGCAACTTCCTAATTTCATTTCTTTATTTTTTAAGTTTTAAATTTGATAACATAAATTGTTGACATAACATTTCTTTATTTGTCAGGACGTTCCAAATCGCATGTATTATTTTGTTAAAGACAAAGGTTGGACGCATTTGCATTTGGAGGACGTTGCAGAATGTCGGCTCGTGTTCAATCATTATAGGAAGACACTTAAAATTGGAGCTAGATGGAAACATTTCTGTGAGACCTTGCCGTTGATCGCTGACATGAAAATTATTTTTGAATTCATTGCTCCCAATGTTAACCGTGTGCTCTATTGGTCGTGTTTATGAACAATTTAGAATTTTGAACATTTTAATTACTTTTAACATTTTAATATTATTATGTACATTTTAATTCTTATCAACATTTTAATTATATATTAGTTGTTTTATAATAATTGTTCTATCATGTGTTGATTTTAAATTTGTTGCAACAATGTTCTTATATATAATAGTTGTTTTGTCATGTATAATATTATCCATTGTTTTTGAAAAAATTTGGACATGTTTTTGAAATAAATTATTTTTAATTAATGACTAAATGAGATTATTTTATTATTATTAAATTTAACCAATTAGTAAATTAATCATTAAAATATTTTTTAAATTATTTTCTTTTATCATTGCAAAATTTTGTAATCCGTATGGCCATAACTGAATTATTTTTTTCTAATTGATTTAATTTATCATTGTAAAATTTAAAATAAAAAACATAAAACAATTTCACCATATGGAGTGGAAATCTGTATAACCATACATATTCTCAATTTGTACATACGTTAATTTTTTTTTTGCACTCATGTCCTTTTTCGATGACGGAAATTGATAGTATATTCTTCACAAACACATGTACATCATGCTTCAAAATCACCCTTAACCAAAACAACTTACACTAAGTCATGAAAAAAAAAATGACGCTCCAGAAATGAAAAAATAAACCTGCTATCTAAGACTGAAAATACCATAAAAGAATTTTTGGAATTTTCAGAAATTGCTGGTGTCCCAAGCAATTCCCTCCATTGGAATGGATTTTTTGGTTTTTGAGATATTGATTTTGTTTAATTTTTGTCTTTTTTTTTTTGGTTGTCGAGCAAAGGGTGTCGTGCAATTCCATTGTTTCCCGAGTGAGTTTGGTTGCGTGTTGTCTTGGTGGCTGCCGAGGATTCATCGTTCCACTGACAACGACTTGCGTCAAAGACACCCCACTCTGGTCTTTACTTGCGTAGAAACCATGCCTAAGGACCACCGACCCAAAACATCGTTCTTGGGCCCTTTGATCAAAAGTCGGACCATTGAATATTGATGGCTTCTGATAAAAAAATTTATTCAATTGATGTAAGGCTTTTGCAATTTGCATAAAGTCCAATGATTTTTCAATGTATTCTGGGTAGTAGGAAACTCTGTAGCGTTCTTGATTTTTTTAGATTCATTCCTCTTTTGCGAATAACCCGTCAATGATTTATTTATTAAATGTCTGTGAATCAATTTTTGGCTGTTTTCAACTGGCACAAAAGTTTAGGAATTAAGATCAGTCAAAACTAAAAGTGAAAATCTGAAAAAGTTGAAAGACAAAAATATAATTAATTTAAATTTTTTAAGCAGTCAATTTTATTTATTTATGCATTACTATATAATCTAGTATTAAATTTAAATTTGACTCTTATTTTATTTAATATATGTTTAATTATTTTTAAAATGAGTATTAAAAAAATTGACACTGATAATGTACAAAGAGACATACTTAACAAATAACAATTTTTTAATCTTTAAAATAAAATTATTTAAATGTTTTAATTTCTTAATATTACTCCCTTTGGCATCGTCATCAGCCAAAATTATCACTGCAAAAAGTTTTGCAACGACAATTGATATGTTGGCATAGAAAAGCAACAAGGACTGTTGGGATAAATATAATTTCCCCCAAAGATTGACATTGACCTTGTTGACAAAAGAAAAATCTTATCCCAAACAAAATCAAATGTCAGTATCATATGTCTCTTTGCAAACAACACAGAAAAATATTGCTGGCGAATTTGATTTTTTCTTGTAGTATATTATGCTTGACAGTTTTATTCTTAATAGTATACACTTTAATAATTTGTAATCTAATTTAATTTATTTGACCAAAAATTTGGTTAATATAAAATAATGTCTTGTATAGTATTATCTAATGCTATTCTCTCTGTCAAAAAATGTGATATTTTAGTTTTGTTAAAAAATCTCACCAAATTTGACTTGATTTGGAATCAATATTTATTGCGGTCTATTATGCTTGACATATTTATTCTTAATAGTATACACTTGATTAAGTTGCAATTTAATTTAATTTATTTGACCAACATTTTTTTAACAATATTTGATCAACAATTTGAAAAAATCCCTCTATATTTGATTGGTCCATCATTTAATTTTTATTTGGATTTTTGTGTTTACTGTCAAATATCTTTATTAAATAAGGACATGACACTTTTTTATTATTTTAAAATGTTTCATGACGTCTTTATTTTATTTTTTACCTTCAGTGCAACATTGATTAATTTATGTTAACAAAGTGTTGACTTAATTTGTCCTCTCATTCAACTTCCATTGTTTCACAATTTATTTATTAATTTATAATTTAACTGTCGTCAAATCTCAATTGAACAGAAATGATTACATTAAAGTATTTTTAAAAAAATAAAAAACTACATTGGGATATTTAAAAATAAAAGACTACATTGGGACACTTATAATAAAAGACCTTATTATAACTTTCAAAAATAAAAACCTTATTATAACTTTCAAAAATAAAAAACTTAATTGTAAATTTTAAATAAATAAAAAAACCAAATTCATAATTATGTAAAAAAATTATTATTCCATAACATACTTCTATCCATAGCACATCAACAATAACAAACATTCTAACATAACAAATAATAACATATATTTAAACAAAAGTCATTCCATTAAATATTAGTTAACAACTAACAAGGTTTAATTTAATATCTTTTTCTTCGATACTTAATTTAATCTCTTCTAAAAATATAAATGTATGAAGATCAAAATTGATATATATATATATATATATATATATATATATATATATATATATATATATATATATATTTAAAACATTTTGAATATATTTTTCAAAATCCCCAAAAACAAACTTGAAACATATCTTAAATTATCTATAGAAAAAAATCTATCTTAAATATGAGAGAGTAAAAACATTTTTTTAATCTAAATCAAATTTAGGTAAACTAAAACCATATTTTAAAAATTCTCTCCATCGTTCTCAGAATTTAAACATAATCGAATTGTCTGTTTCATTTTTCCTTATATTCCACGAATGATGTGTGCATTAACTTCGTACCAAAAATCATCAACTTTGTATTGCTTTTTTTTTTTTTCTCTCTAAATCTTATTGCAATGTTTCCCCTCTCTCACTTCCATCTAACATTCTTCAATTCCAATCCCACCAGGGTTTGTTTCTTCTAAGCTTCCCCAATCCGTCAAGCTCGTTAAAGTTCTCTGCTCTGCCTCAGACCCATTTGCAGAAGCGAAATCAAAACACAAAAAAGCTTCAAACTTGTGCAGAAAAAAAAAATGCTCGCTGCTGCTGCTTCAGCTTCTCGGCACCTTCTTCAGCGTGATGCCACCAGCATCGGTGCTTGCAGTGGCAGTGGCAATAGAGTTCGTTCTCTTTTGACTGCTTCTGCCATCACCACAACCTACCCAATTCGCTTTAGAAAATGTTATGGAATCAGTTTCAATAATCCAAAGCACAGAACGTGCCCAAGTTTGTTTTTAGCTGTAAAGGGGTTCCTCTCTGATTCATCAAATTCTAATTCCCCACATGGCAGGGTTACCAGACCTTACTTACCAAACCCTGTTACTGTTAGTTCAATTGCCTAACTTTTTATATATATATATATATATATATTTCAGACAACTGAAATGCTGTTTCTTAGGTGCTTTTGGTGATGTTCTCTAATTAGAATTGAAGTTTTGTCTCAATAATCTGTATAATGAAGGTTCATATTAAAGATTAATATAGGTTATTGAGGTGAAATAACATAGGTTACCAAGGTGAAACTCATTCTGATTGAAGAACAATACCGAAACAAACTCGAGAAATAGTATATAAGTTTTGTCCTTTTTATTTTTGGTTCTTTTGAATGAATGAATGCGTATGATTGGTTCAAATTCAATGGCTTTTTTGATGCTGAATGTGGTTGTGGAATTGTGTGGAACAGAGTTCTACTGTGGATGGGCGAGCATTGTTCTCCACTTCAACTAAAACTGATGATGGAAGTCAGAGCCAGAAGGCTGCTGCTTCTTCCACCATTGGTAAATCATCACCACCACCGCCCCCTGGTGGGCAAGCTGCTGATGTGAAGATCCTTCGCACGCTTGCCAGTTACTTGTGGATGAAAGATAATCTCGAGTTTCGGGTTCGGATTGTTGCTGCATTGGGTTTGCTTGTTGGGGCTAAGGTTAGTGGCCTGGTTGGTTATTGTTCATGGTTTGTGGTTAACTTGCAGATGCTGATCAGTGACCCTTGTTTGTGGTTGGACATGGTTTTTTCAGATTTTGAATGTTCAGGTGCCTTTCCTGTTCAAGCTTGCAGTTGATTCGTTGACGGCTGCCACAGGGAGTGTGGGTGCTCTTGCTTCGAATTCAAGTGGGTTGGCTTTTTTTGCAACCCCTGTGGCAGTTTTGATTGGATATGGGATTGCTCGGTCAGGAGCTTCTGCTTTCAATGGTATTTTTATACTTTTTTGTGTCTACTTGCTAAAGCTGGTTTACCTATGAGAGTGACATTGGCAGGCTTTGCAATTCTAAATTCTAATTCTTAGGCTTCTCAAACGAAGCCACTCTTTAAGTTGTGACTCATGCTCGTTGGATTGGACCTATATTTATAGTGTTAATTGTAGAGAAGTAATTAGGCTAGGAGCAAGGATAAGATATATCCTTAAGAGCTGAAATGAACTGATCTAAAGCACAAAAACAAAAGAAACAGTGGTAACTAGGAGTAGAGCAGGACTGCCCTATCCCTCTGCATATTGGACAAGGCAACACCATTATTAGAGAGAGCTTGGGAGCATATCCCTATCCCAAAGCAAATTGAAGGGAAATGGAACATCTATTTATGCCTCTTAAAGATGCTGATTTGTCAGCAAACTTATTATTAAGTATGATCTCACAAGAACTAAAAGTTCTCATTTGATAAGAATTGGGGCTTCCTAACTAATTAAGAATGACTTAAATGTCAAGATATGGGTTTAAAATACTTCAGAACATACTTCAAGCTCAATAATAGCGAAAGCACGGCTTACCCAAAAGACAAAAAAATGCTACAGAAATTACTGAAATATCTACTAATTAATAAAAGATTGTCCATAAGGGTTCCTATTTTTAAGTATGTCCAACCAGAGTTATGAAATTGAAATCGGACTGACTGGTTTGACCAATGGACCAGCTAGGTAATTTGGTCTGGTTGACATATTAGATTGGAAATGCATACAACCTGGTATAAACTGTTGGGACTCAGCAAGTTTCTAAAAAACTGTTGAACCAGTCAGGTGGTACAGACCGGATGAGTCAAATCTTTTTCTGTGAAAACCTAGTGCCACTGTTACTTGCTTTCAGATTAGATCAATTCATGGCTTTTTGCTTGTTCATTGCTGGTGCAGAGCCATCCATGCTCTTTCTGTTGTTATCATAGTTTACCTTGGCTGCCTTTCATATTTTGTCTGCCAAAGTTCATCCTTCATGATTCTTAAAATTTGGTTTTAGGGTCTAACTCAACCCCACAAAACTAGCTTGTAAGGTGAGGATTTCCCAAGTTTATAAACTCTATTTAAGCCATATCTCTACTTCTCTAATCGATGAGACTAAACACCATCGTTGAGGTTGCAATTAAGGCAGTCTCATAGAGGGCACAATTAAGGCGGGCTAGGAGTGATTGACCACAATTAAGGTGACTTTCCAACAATGATGTAGTGATTTAAGATGAGACAACGGGAGGAATTTAGAGGTGTAGAAGAATTGAACACTAAGTGAAGGGAGGTGTAGGTGTTGTATGAAGTGCTTATCACTAGGCCAAATGCTATAGCTAATAGAAAGGGTTCAACTTTATTTCCTTAAGGATGACTCTTAGAGCCATATCTAGCGAAAGGGGATGCACCCATTATAAGCATCATGGGATAAGATGTTAAGCTCATAAAATCTTAGGTGTGATTTTGACCAAATAAAATCAACAAAAGGGGGCCTAGAAAATGGAAGAAAGTGGTTCAAATTTCAAAAATTAATATTTAATATATTATACTTTTAATTTCCTTTAGTAGTGTGTCATTGCTCATTAGAGATGTGTGCTAGATGCTAGCTCCTTTCACGTGTTTAAGAGGGTTGGATTGACCAACTTTAGCAAAAAGCCAAAATTCATTTTTTTGCTATATTATTAGTAATTTTGTAGGAAATGCAAAATATTTATTGGTGAGTTTTCAAAATTTTCATTTTTGTTTTATATTCACAATAATTATTATATAAATAATATTTATATACCTGGTTTAACAGTTTGAGCATGTTTCTTTGAAAAAAGGCTTGTTTTTTCATGATTCATTCCAATAATTTTTATTTATTGGATGCAACTACTTGTGGCAGAACTGCGGACTGCTGTATTTGCTAAGGTTGCACTGCGAACAATTCGATTAGTATCAAGGAAGGTATGCATGCTGCTTTCATGGTTTCGGTACATCTAATAATGATAAGTAATTTTAGTTCATCTATTTGTATTTTGCAATAATAGATTGAATTTATTATGGATTTAGTTTATCTAAAATGATAGTGAGAAAGTAATAGCGCATCCCTGCTTGTTTTAAAGTGTGTTAATTTTATGAGGTACTTTAATTTAAATCAAGGGTAGATACTCTCTTACTTCACATTTTTTCACTCTAGGGGAGTCAAATCCCTCTTTTAAACAGCTTCATCCCCAGTCTTTTTTCAAAATCACACTTTAGTTGGCTTTATGATGTTAAAATACTCAATTTACAATACTATCTGACTGTTGTAGGTCTTCTCACATTTGCATGACCTTGACCTTCGGTATCATCTAAGGTATGTGTTGTAATATAATTAGTAGGATTTATTCCTACTATTAGGCTTGTGTGAATTGTGTTTTTCCTGCACTTAAGAACGCCAACATTCACTATTGAAAAGTGATTTAAATGTGAATGTTATTAACTAAACCATCAAAGTCACAAGATAATCATCTCTATTTATGCTTCTCTTTTTCTTCATTTTGAGTGTTTGTCTATTGTTTAATTGTTTACCCCTATCACCTAGTTATTGTTTTTTCCAGCCGAGAAACTGGTGCATTAAGTAGAATAATTGATCGTGGTAGTCGTGGAATAAATTTCATTCTCTCCTCTATGGTGTTCAATGTAGTACCCACCATATTAGAGGTACGTCTCAGTTACTCCCTTGTTGCTTATGTATTCCCCAAATGTTGCTCACTATTAAACATGGAATATATTTAGCAGGAATTGCATTTTTGGTTGTGGATTCTTGTTGTCTTTGATTTTTTTTTTAATGATCTTTGAAATTTATTTTGTCATCCCAACTCTTGCTTCCTTTTTTTTTGAACTACTTCAGCAGATTTAACATGTATCCATCCAGATATCTATGGTAGCAGGTATATTGGCCTACAAATTTGGAGCTCCCTTTGCGCTGATTACTTCCTTATCTGTTGCTGCCTATGTTACTTTTACACTGACTATCACACAGGTATCATGCCTTGAACCGATCTAATATTGTTAAGCTTGGAATAGTTTGGTACTCCCTTCTATTAATTCTTGGTCTTGCTATATATGTTAATGACATTGTAGCAGCTTTGTACATCATTTCACATCTTATACTTTCATATATTTGAATTGTGGAGGTTAAATGGTCAGGATCCTTGTGTGCAAAATTATCACTTTTCTTTTTTCTTTTGTTCCTCCTTTTTTTGGATAAGAGGAATGGGATTGGTTTCTACAAATTAAAATTAGGGAAACCTAGAAGGAACATTATACACCAAAAAAATGTGAATTGCCAAATCTTTCCCTCAATCAGCTATTGAGCCAAAGAAGCCTTCTTAAAATTATGAACCGTATGATCCAAAAAATAGTACTTGATACTAGCCTGGGTTGCAGATTACCATAAAAATTTAACCCCCTTACTACCAAAATCACTTGTTGACTTAATAAACCACATTTAGTAATTTTTTATTATTTTTTATTTTATGAAATAAAGTTTCAGTTTTCACTTCTCAGTAACAAATATTTTGTTATTGGCCAACTAATGAGTTGGTAGGATAAATAGATTTTTGTGTGATATAGTGGATTTGTTGAAAAATCAGTCAATTATAGTATTCATTTACTCATGTTTTCTGGTTTTTTCAGTGGAGGACTAAATTCAGGAAAGCCATGAATAAGGCAGATAATGATGCTAGTACAAGGGTTATTGATTCACTTATTAATTATGAGGTGAGCATTTTAGTCATTAATGCCAGTTTTTTAATGCTATCTTCCTTTTCGTGTTTTTGTTACCACTGTTTTTTTTTTCTTGATTTGCAGACTGTGAAATATTTTAATAATGAAGTTTATGAAGCTGATAACTATGACAAGTACCTAAAGAGTAAGTTATTGATTATTCTTCTCAAATTGGGTGTGCAAACTGCAAAATGACACTAGTTATTTTGTATGTTCTAATTGCACATTTATTGTTCTAGGAATGAAAATATCTTGCTATCAAGCAATAATTAGATCTCTCCCGCTAACAAAAAAACTAACAAACTAACAATTCATGTTTTCCGAAAAAAAGAGAGGCAATAATTAGATACTAGTATCTGTAGATTCTGTACAATTTGGTTTATCTTCTAAAATAAATTTTAGTAATGCTGTGTTGGCTATTTTTGTCTTATGAGAAATAGGTATTAGTTTTTTTTTATTGTGTCTTCAATTTTCTTGTGTTAGTAAGTTGAATTTCACTGTTAGGAAAAATGCAAGTCCTACATTGGCTAGCGATAGTGCCAAGATAGAGTATATAAGTAGGGGGTAACCCTCACCTTATAAGTCGGTTTTGTAGGGTTGAGTTAGGCCCTAACCCAAATTATAAGATTTGCTATATATGCATTGCCTTCAAATAATTTTCCTTCTGGTGAAGATAAATTAGTTAGTCAGTTAAAAAAATACATTCTGAAACCAAGCTTTACTTATTGTCTGGTCTCATTTTTGGCATGCATAGGTGAATTCACTGTGTTCATGGCTTCATGTGTGTTACATTTTCTTTTAATGAAATTTGGGACTTAATTTTGGATAAGAAGCATATAATGTATTTAAGACTTAAATTTGTTGATTGAATTGGAGGAAAGGAAGGGCAACACTTTTTATGGTACTCATCCAATGGATTTTGGAGGGTTTTTGCTGTTGGGCATGTGGAGAGATTAACTAGCTTTGCTTATTTCTATCACAGAAGTAGGCTTGTTCATGCAAAACACCAAGATGCATTGATGGGTTATGAAATTAAAGATAAATATTAAATATATGCTAGTTGCAACCACATATTATGCGGTGGTGTTCTGAATTGCAGCAGCTTCTGTGTTATTCCTTTGCTTCTCTGTTAATGAGGATTTCTTTTATTCCTTTTATTCATTTTACGATTTCTTCTTAATTCTTATCTTTAATGCCTTATCAGAAAAACGGAAAATATTGGCAGCTTCTCTAATTTATTATGCTTTCTCTTAATTCTTTTTCAAAATTGATGTTGCTTGTTCTGCTGTGGCTTGTAATATCATTGTTTAGGGTATGAGGATGCTGCTCTGAAAACCCAACGCAGTCTTGCTTTGTTGAACTTTGGTCAAAATGTTATATTTAGTACCGCTCTTTCATCAGCAATGGTGCTTTGCTCTCATGGAATCATGGATGGCACGATGACTGTTGGTGATTTGGTAAAGTTTTGTCAAATTTAATTCCATTTTTAGGGTCAGGTAGCTTTGCTTCATTGAAATTTAAAGTTTTTATTTGGTCCTCAATGTTTGGGTTTTGCTTTTACATAAATAGCATTCCTTATCCTTCCATTTCTTTGTAATTATCTTCTCTTTGTCATAATGATTTTTTTTCTTAAAATAATTAAATAAAATTATTCAATCTATATTTAATAATTATTACCTGGATTATAATCTAAATTCAATATGCAGGTAATGGTGAATGGACTACTCTTCCAACTATCTCTTCCACTCAATTTCCTTGGTAGTGTTTATCGTGAGACTATTCAGAGTCTAGTTGACATGAAGTCCATGTTTCAGCTACTTGAGGTATCTTCCCTGTGGAATTTTAATGAATTACCTTGCAGTTAATTTTATATGTGCATTGTTGATTATGAAATATGAATTTTCTTTCTTTTACTTCAGTATGTACCATACAAAATATGGATTGCTAGAATTTTTGGGCAGCATGGATAATTCTGTAGTTTCTTCTTATTTCAGTTAATATAATTTATTCCTAATTGCTAGGTGGTTGTTTATTTCTTTCTATTGATGAATTTTCTACATTCTTGCGAGCTTCATGGAGTAATTGCAAACATGTTCTGTGTTACTTTGTTCATAACATCTGTATTGTTGTCTTCATTTATTCATAGATATGTTGTCTAGGTATGTCATGTTTACCAGTAACTTTCTCTACCTTCCTGATTCTGTGATACTGTTTCTTTGCTTTTTCTATAATCATTATTACAGGAAAGAGCAGACATTAGGGATAAAGAAAATGCAAAGCCTCTGAGATTTAACGGGGGAAGAATCCAATTTGAGAATGTACATTTTAGGTGCGTGATGCCTCTTTACTACATAATGTGTTATTACCATTCCTATAGATGGACTTTTGGCTAATATATGGTGATATTATTAGAGATAGATTAATGCAGCAGAAAATTAAGGGCACAAATTTATGTCTGATGGCCTGCAACCATCATGTGTTTTGATTTATCTCCATATTTGTTCTTAATGAGCCAGTTAAAGAACAGTTTTAAGTGATATCTATAAATATTATACCATTCCTTTTCTTAGTATTTGTGTGTTGTCTTGCTCGTGTTGTTTGACATTTTCCATCTTCCTGGTTTGTTTTTTCATGGTCCAAGTCTAATTAACCTAAAAGCTAAGCTCAGGAGCTGTTATATCTCTAACATACACCCTCATGCAAACCCATATGGGCTTGAAGTGTTGGCAGTGAACAAGCCACCACTATATTATGACAAATGCAGGTAGCAAAGGTCAAACACTTGCCTACTTGATCCCAGAGACTATAATATCAAGGACCAACTTTCTTTTAGGTAGAGAGAGTGAGAGACATGAATGATATTCTCATAAACATCTAAGGATGATAAGAAATCCTCTAAAACAGAAAAGGTCATACGAGAAAAGAATCTTTAAAAGTCATAGCAGTGGATGTGATAGAATCATGTATACAGATAAAGCCACGAGAAGATCACCTAAGTCATAAAAAAATGATTCAATTATTTAAGGAGTGTAGGGGCAGAGACACCTTTAAAGATGGCATTCCACTCCAACAGATTTTTTTTTATTAGCTCACTCCAACCAGATATACCAAAGGGCTACATAAACTGCATAGTGTAAAAAAAACAATTATAGCTAATTATAAACTGCTCTAGTGTAAAAGGACACCCTTTACCCAACCCTAAACAAATGTTCTATAACTTCCTGCCTTACAGGTGATCATAGGTTAAGTTGGTTTGTGTTGATTGGGTTAGACAGAGGGAGTTTGTTTTTATCAACCTAGACTAACTTAACCCAGTTATAGTTGGGTTTTATCAATTCAAGTGATTTGACTGACATTTTTTTATTCTTTTCAAAGAAATTCCAACAAAGCGATGTTGTTTTATGTTAAAAAATTAAATAATAAAATAATATTATTCTATATTTAAATTTTATACAACAATAACAACAATAACTTTATCTCACTAGGTGAGGTTGACTACATAGATTAGACGACGCCATTGGGCCCAATAAAAAACTACATTATTAGGGATTTTATTCACCATGAGATATCTTTTTAATTATGTCTTCCAATGTCCCCTTTGGTCTCACCCTACCTCTTTTTATAGGGTTAAAAACTATATAATATACTCTTCTCATCAATGCCTCCAATGGCCTTCCTTGCATATGTCCAAACTTCTTTAACTGATTTTTTTGTCATGTTCTCCTTGATAGGTGCCACATCAATTTCTCATACAATCATTTTTTCTTACTTGTAACTATGGATTTTATGCTTCATACCTACATATCCATTTTTTTTAGAATACAAAATAATTGAAAAACTACTGGCACCTGCTGGTTCATATAATAATCAATAACTTTAGTAATTAGTTAAATCTTGCTTGCTAACAAGTTACAGAGTAGGTGGCATGGAAATTTGTATTTAATAAAATATAACATTTGCACCTCTATTAGAAAGTTAGCATGCTGATCAAATATATCTTTTGAACTTTGGCTAATATTCAAGTGATTGTATGTTTATGCTTGCTATCTCTTCAGTTACCTCACAGAGAGAAAGATACTAGATGGAATATCATTTGTTGTGCCAGCTGGTAAAAGTGTTGCAATTGTTGGGACTAGTGGAAGTGGTAAGGTTCTGCTTGATAATTCTTTATTTTCTTAAATTGTTTTACATGCGAAGTTGTCCTTAGAAAATTTTTCCTGCTGCCTATTGCTGGAGAGGAATAATGGAATTTCCTATGATAGATTTTTTCTCTTCATCACTATTTTGCAATTGGTTTTCACCAAGGCAATTGAGAATGGATGAGAGTGGCAGCTATCATGCTGCCATGCTCCACTCCTTAATACACAATGCAAAGTGTTTCATGTTTTGCAATGTGAAATGCACCACAGTGCCAGGGTGCAGCTCAAGTAGCAGTTGCTATTACAACATTCAGACAAAAGCAATTGATCATCTGGCTGCTGCAGAGATCCTTCTGGTGTCTGTATTGATTGTGGAACTAATTGTTTATTGAATCAGATCCTGAAGTTCCCATTGCTGGCCCTACTCTAAACACCATAGTGCCCATTTGGAATTAAAGCACTGCATGTCTTCCATACCATAACTAGATAGAGATTTAGGATGTGTTTGTTTAATTAAGCATTGCAAGAGCATAAGTTTCTTGATAACTGTATCATATATGCTCTCATTTTTCTCTCTAAGCTTTTAGCTTTCTGTTGTTAGTCAAGTGTCAGTTAGACAGTTATAATTGACATCTCTCCTTGAAGAGCTTCTACATTGTATATAGGGGTTGTAACAGTCTAACAGAGGCTCATCAGTTTTGTACATTTTCACATTTTCAATAAAGTTTCAGTTCAGAATTCTCTCTTTAAATTACTTCAATAAGCATTTATTCAATCGGCCCATATCACATGAGCCATATTTTAACCGTGAAACTTTTCGGAAAAAGCTGAGAAGAGCTTATTTTGATAAGTTACACAAAGAAGCTTATCAAAAGAAGCTAAAAGTAGAAGCTTATGAGAGTCCTAGGCTATTTTTATAAGTTCAAATAGGCTCCCCATAAGCTCGTCCAAATGCTTTCTTAATATAAAACCATTTATGTGTCTTCACTTTATAGCTTAAGCTTTTCGGGTTGTAGTTCATGAGAGGATATCAGAGCCTCTATGGCCAACTTGTCTAGAGTTCAATTCTTGCTGCCCACACTCTTATAAAAAAAATTGAATTACTATACAAGGTAGGTGGACTTGTGCATTATCCTCGCTAAGGTTCTTGTGTGAGGGGGTGTTGGAGATGAAATATAAAACAATTTGTATGTCTTCACCTAATAATTAAGCTTTTGGATTGCTAGTGATACAACTAATTTTTCAAACACATCCTACCATTGGTACTTCTATTTTCACTTCAATGTAGTTTCCAGTTGCAGTGTTAAATATCCCAACTATTTATAATTACCATTTCCTTTCCTACATTTAGTATCCTTAGGATTTAGTCCATGTATGCTATTCCTTTCCAACCAACATTAGTGGTGTGTTCAAAATCAGAATATAATATTCTGTATTTATTGTAATAATAGTGGTTTATAGGCATGTAATATCTGATTCAGAGGAAACAAAATATCCTCTATTTATGTATAATTAATGTAATGAGCTTATAAACTTGCATCTGTTGTGTATTCAAACACACGTTATTCAGCGAAATCATGTCTCTGTTTTCTCTCTCTTAACCTGGTATTCAAAGCCTGGCGGGCATTCCTCGAAATCCAGAACTGTGACTGCCCCCGCTGTCCCTGGAGACAAATTTTTTTGGCCAACCATGTGCTTCCCCGGTTTGCCCTCCACTCGCCGCTTGTTTCCGGCGGAAGATCTCTCTAGTTGCCGCAGTCTGCCATTGCGTCTGGCCTTTTCAACAATCACCAGTTGTTCTAGTTCTAGTATATGATCACAATTTGTTTATGATTGACAGTTCAGTGCCTTTTGTCTTTAACTTTTGGCTGTTAGTTTTACTTAATCACAACCATAGCCACTAGCTAGTTGGGTAAACCGACTTTAGTACCTGAAGTTTAATATTCGTTAATATTTAGTACCTGTATGGTATACCGACTTCGACAACATGAAATGCTTCACTATTCAAATTTAAATACGGTTTTCTGTTGTATTTTCTGGCTTTTGAACATTCTCTGCTCTATAATAATACATGTTCATCTCTGACATGTTTCAATTTTGTATTTCTTGACAGGAAAATCAACCATTCTTAGATTGCTGTTCAGATTCTTCGATCCTCATTTTGGAAGTGTAAGATATGAATCAATTGATTTACTCTGCAGTGAGTTTAACCTATATTGCTATGATATATATGACACGTGGTGTCATCATGTCTCATTTAGACTGAGATGCATGATTTTTAATACCTGTGCTATACGGCCCTACAGGTGTCTTTATAGACTTCAATAATGAATAAACTATATAAATTGAAATTAATTTGGTTATTTATCTATGGGTACATGGTAAGTAATGAATTGAAGCTATCTGTTCTGTTGGTTGTGATTGATGAACTTATATTCCATTATAATGTAAAGAACACTATTGCAGCATAATCCAAGATTAGCATGGTTCAGTTTACAAGTCAATGATCCTTGGCATGGAATTTATGTTAAAAAAAATGCATAACCTGGACACCAGATGTTGCACCTATCTACTGGGACTTAATGCATGAAATGTGAATTCATCAGACTCTTGCCATTGTTTATCTTAAACTTTTTTCCTTTGTGGAACATTGTTTTCTGATGAATTTGTAGCCAGTAATAGTGGGTACTACTGATCACTTCTTGCAAGCAGATTGTATTTATCATTAAGGCTTTCGATAGAGCCAATGGCATTTTTTGATCCATCATCTATAAAGCTGTGCCCCCTAAGTAACTAGTATAAAGCTTGGTTGTTGTCTTTTATCATAAGTTTGCTATTTCTTTTCTCTCACATTCTCATTTGTGACTTGTACTTTACAGATAAAGATAGATGATCAAGATATTCGGGAGGTAACCTTTGAGAGTTTGCGGAAGTCCATTGGTGTTGTTCCACAAGATACTGTAAGTTGAACAAAGCGCCTATCTCCATGATCTCATGTCATTTCATGTGCCAGATCTTGCAATTTGTGAAAACCTGAATGATTGTGGACAGGTACTTTTCAATGATACAATATTTCATAACATTCACTATGGTCGGCTTTCTGCAACGGAAGAGGAGGTAACATCTGTAATGTTGTACCTCTGCTTGCTTCTTGGCAATTTCCATTGTTAGGTTCCAAGTTTTTTGTAACTATATGCATACAGGTCTATGAAGCTGCTCAGCAAGCAGCAATTCATAACACTATCATGAAGTTTCCCGATAAATATTCAACTGTTGTGGGAGAGCGAGGGCTAAAGGTGATAGAAATTCCCCATTCATTTTAAATATGTTTCTCAGCATTATGTTTTTAGCTGATTATTTGTTCAGGGTAAGAAGGGGTATGGGATTGCAAATCTCAACTCGCTGGATGAGACACCCGCAATTTAGATGTATTGAGAAAATCCAATGTTATTTACTTATATAATGACACGACAAATTAATTTAAAACTGACCTAAATGCAGTGTGTAAAGAAATTAGAAAAGAAGTCCTTAAAGTGGGTGTAGGGTGTTGCCTTTGTGGCTAAATTAAAATGATGATTTTCTCCTCTTTTTGACTATAGTAAAACAAAAACACTACACTAGGATTTTTGTTAAAATAAAGATGTATATAGGGGAATCCTCTTCCTTAGTAGAATAGATTTTTGTAAAGATACATGGTAAGTGATGTCTACCTTGGGAAATACAATTCTGGGTTCTCTTACATAATGAGTTTATTTTTTTTTTTCAAATGTAATGATGAAAATAAAAGTTTGCACTGACAAACTATTAAATTTTAAGTGAATGGCTTTTTTAACAGTTAAGTGGTGGTGAGAAGCAACGTGTTGCCCTGGCTCGTGCATTCTTAAAAGCACCTGCAATACTGTGAGTATTCTAATCATATTATGTCCTTGAAACCTTTTGTTGTGTGTAGCATTGTATTTTTAAATTTACCAAGTTCTGGCTGAAAATGAATAAGAGGGTCTCTATGGACTGATAAAAGAATTTAATGAATTTAATAATTCTGTTTTGCCTTGTTTTTTTGGTTTGTTTTCTGTTTTGGACGATCTTATCCCCACCTTAGTTGTATTTATCATTTATTCTTCTATTGGATTTTTTTTCCTATTTCTTTTCTATTGAAAAATTAGAAAGCTACCCTCATCTTTTTCAGTGGATCAGATTTTGGTTTGTCAGATAGAGGTTAAGGGCACAAGATCCATTTATTTTCTGATCACCTTTAGGGTAGGTTTGGTTGAGTGGAAGAGAATGAAATTGAGAATAAATATTTGAATTGAAGTAGTGTATGAAAATTTAAGACCCATACAAAATTTTAAAAATTTCTACATAACCAAACAGCCACTGCGCTAAAGGTGATTCCCATTCCTTTACATATCTGGTACACGTAAGGACTGAGGAGGATATAGAATAAGAGTAGATTAACTTATTAGGGAGGCTTCTTTATTTATCTTTCTAATTAGTCTCGATTTTAAATTTCTCACATTTAATTCATTTTCAATTCTTTAACATTTATTAAAAACCCAAAAAATTAGTATAATCATAATCTTTTTCATTTAACAATATCAAAACACAAATCTCATAAAAATATAAAAAATTGGGTTATTTCTCATAATGTTTCATCAAGATGATGATGCATTAAAACATGCAAAAAGGCTCTATTAAGCTGCATGTTGTAGATTTACCAATCTTTACCAAGTCTGAAGGGTCCTCACTCCTCAAATTAGTTACATATGGTGCATATGATTTATATGCTCTAACTTGAGTGTTGGATATTTAGAGATACTATATCATGGGTTTTTTTGTCATGGCCTATTCTAGCACGTTAATATGTACCCAAAGTAATTAGGATATGCTTCATTATGGTAATTAGGATATTTATAATAATTTATTATATTTATTACCCATAGTATATAATAATATGCTTCATTGTGTAACTGACACGGATTCAATTATGTCTCTTATTTTCTCATTCTTTCAATTCTAATTATTTATTAGATAGGTATAGGTATTCTATCCTATTACTGTGCTCATGTTTTTGAGAAATCGGGTGTCCACTAACATGTCATTCTTAAATTCTCTTATTTTAAATTTAAATTTTTTTTACTAAATTATGCTTATCTCCTTAATTTTTTGACCATTCTTGATTAAATCTAATGGTCAATATTTATTCCTCATTCTCACATAAAAGAAATTCTCACTAGATAACTCTCTCTCTCTCTCACACACACACATGCATGAGAAAGGATCAAGTTACTTTAAAATTAACTTTAAAATAGTTACTTTCCATCTTCACCTTTTAAAAGTAACAATTCTAAGGAGTAACTCATCTTTGACCGTTAGATTTAAAGAAAATGAAGGATATTAGAGATTTTTTTAGAGTTACTCTTGAAGTGACATGATCCTCCTCTCTCTCTTTATATATATACATGATCCTACTAAATTAATTTTGCATATCTTCCTTATAATTTTTAAACATTTTTCTTCTAATTTATATTTTTTTAGATTCGATCTTAATTTAGAATATCAATGCTATACAGTAGATACTTGCTAATTGCATAAGGTGTACTTACTAGGTCTACATATTATATTGTTCATATCCATCTTCCTATGTGTTTTGTCCTTGTCCTATCTCATGTACCGAATGTGGTTCTTTCCCCCCTAGTAATTTATTATTCTTTTATCAAGTAAATAAAGAAATGAAATAAAGGAAAACCATTACACTCGTGAAATTCATAAAATAATTTAAATTTGAATAAGTAAAAAAGGAAAAACAAAAAACCTTATTGAAGATAATTTGAATAATAAATGCATAGTTGCATACATTAAATATTGTGTTAAATGCATACAAATTATTTTGGGACATTGAAAAGCTAAAATGATAATTATTTTGGGATAAATTTTTTCTTCTTACACAACAATTATTATGGGATAGAGGGAGCATATTTAATGAATATAATAATATATTATTTAATATTTATATAAATACTATATTAATACGAGGATAGATCAACTTACTCAAAGAGTAACTCTTTTAGAGTTACTCCCCATCCTCACCGTTCATTTCCTAACCATTAGATTTCAAGAAAATGAATGGTGAGGATGAGGACTCTTGGATAAGTTGATTCCTCCTCTATTGATATAGTGTGTGCATTATTAATTCATTTTTATATATTATATTTAAGGCTTAAATATATTTTTGGTCCCTTAAATTTAAATTTGCTTATTTTAGTCGCTCAATTTAAAATGATGTTCTTTTTAGTCCCTCATGCGATAAAAAATTGCCACAAATTGTGCATCTAAAAAATGAGGTAATTATACCTCTAATTCATAACTGTTGAGGAAATTTCCTCAAGGAAACTGCATGTGGATATACAAAGAGGCCAAAAGAGATATCCTAACAGGTCTAAGGATGCACTTAAAAAAATAGAAAAATTAGAGAAAGGGTATAATCTTAATCTTATTAGCCTCTTGTGTTATTTTAGGAGCTCAAATTCTGTAACCTGAGTTGCATATGAATACGGATACAAGTCTGGTATTGAAACAGGGTATGGAAAAATTTCTAAAATCTATGGTACTGGTACAACAGGATGTTACATATTAAAATAAATAAACATAAAGAATAAAGCAACCGAATAATAAGATAAACACAATTTTCATAATGTTCAATTACATTAAATTAAGCAAATATATTTGAATGCGCAGGTTTTTAAGAGACACTAGTAATTTGAAGTGACACTTGTCCAATTTCATGTACAAGGGGATGATGAAAATATGAAATTGCGACTTAACTTATTACTTGAGTTTTACTGTTTATAATAATATTGTGATGTGTTATCTGATTAAAATTATAAATTAGTTTGGTAAATAACCTATAGTTCTGCTGAGATATTGTTCTAAGCCTTTGTGGTCATGCTGCATTGCTAATCTAACAATCTATTCTAAATTCTAAATAAGATGTATTTTTCCACTCTTCAATCATGGATGATCCCTCTTGTCCTGTGTTGCCCTTAGATTGTGCGATGAAGCTACTAGTGCTCTTGACAGCACAACAGAAGCAGAAATTTTAAGTGCGTTAAATTCAGTAGCAAATAATCGGACTTCCATATTCATTGCTCACAGGCTTACCACTGCAATGCAGTGTGACGAGGTAAATTATATCTATCTAGTTTTATGTAGTTCCTAGTTTTATGTATACCTGTTATAATAAATTTTATGTAAGTTTACATAGATAGCTCCAGAACACAGTTTCTATTTTTGTTTTTAATAGTAATTTATATGTTGGAGTTAGACACATCTTTACAGTAAGCCAAGACACTATCAAAAAAGCACATTTCATAACAGTAGATTTATGATAACCCCAAAAGAAAATCCATCCTTACAATAACAGTATGTTTTACTTGGTATGTATTCTCTTTTGACAATACATTATTTACATTAAAGATTATTTTGCCAATGTTCAGATCATTGTTTTGGAAAATGGGAAGGTGATTGAGCAAGGACCCCATGAAGTGCTCTTGTCAAAAGCAGGAAGATATGCACAGCTGTGGGGACAGCAAAATAACAGTGTTGATGCAGTTGATACAGCCATCAAGCTGGGAGCATAAAAATGATAGAAACCTTGTTATCCCTTCCTCTTGGTGAGAGAAAAAAAAATGCATAATACAATGTTAATAGCCATGATTACAATTTTGAAGTTTAGTGATTCCTAGCTAGTTGTAAGCTTTCTTTAGTCTGTATATTATTACACATCTCTTATTGTTAGCTAAGACCAATTAATGCATAGATCCTATGCCGGGTCATGCAGTTTGATACATTCTTTGTAACCACAGATATAAGTTCTAAGCCATGAAGAATGAGGCTTGATGAGCTTTCTGCAGACAGCAACCGTTTGTATTATTGGAATTCAATTATAGATTGTGGGGTATGTATTGTTGCATAAACTAAGGCACTTTTAACTAACTAGAAGTGCTTTCTTGTAGATGAAGTTATTGCCTGACCTGCAACAGGAACAGCTTTTGGTGTTGTTGATTTTTTCATCATGAAAGAGAGGTGTAATTCAATAATCCAATTCTAGAACTAGATCTTTGTTTTTCTTTTCTTTTTTAGTAATTATGCTTAATGGAAGTGTGTTTTTAAGCAATTAATAATGCTTTTCTGCACAAGTGATTTGTCCAATGGGATAATTTTTTTTAACAATGCTTGTGAAAACCTAAGTGTTAGTGATAGTCTGTTAGAGAGTGAGGATTGGTGTAAGGGAGACTTGAGCTTCATGAGAGAAAGTGTCTAGTGTTGTAAATGTGGCATTGTAAATTTTGATATTTTTCACTTATAATCTTGGTCTTTATTCTTCGTAGGGTTAGTTTTTATTTTTGTTTTCACTTTGATAACTTTTAATCCCAACTATCAAGTACCTAATTGTCTATAAGGCTATTAGAAAGAGTTGTCATATAGTTTATATTTTAAATTTATACATTAAATAGTGTATGTACGGGTGAGATGGGTAACAGCGTCCATACGTGTAATAATTCTCAATAGTTTTTCGAGTAAATATCCATATCTAGACCTAGACACGTTTAATGGGTAATTTCTTGTCTTATTGTTATTTTTCTTACCGATATTGGCTAAATTGAATCTAATCACCATCCTTAACATATTATTACCCTTTCATTTTTAGAGAAGTCAAATTCAAGTTAACACCCCGGAAATTAATCTCAAAACAATTTCTTATGTTATGTTTGGTTGAAGGAGAAGAAGAGAAATAGAAAAGTAATTGTGTGGGTTTCATGTGAGTTTTATACCTTTTATATTTTACTTTAATTTAAATATATATTTTATTTTCATCAATTTTATTTCTCTCCTTTAAATCAAACACATTATAAGAGAATATTTTGTAGATAAAAAAATCTAAGACAAACTTCCCAACTTAATGAGAATTTACAACATCATTAACCAATATTTTGAGATCTATGAACAAAATGCTATTTAATGGCTTTAAACTTTCAATACATTTATCTATTTTCCTAGTTTAGTACACTTAATTGCAATATAATTTTGAATAATGACTTTGTTGTATTGCCCCGTCTCATTTTAAATGAATTAAATAAAGTCTTTTGTCTAATGAGTCAGAACTTTTTTGAAATGTTGAGAAAAATAATATTTTTTTGTTAAAATATTGGTCAAAATTTATGATTCACATTACTTTGAACGTGTTTAAATGCTAAGAATCACCCTAATTAATTTCACCATAGAAGATTTTAAGTTTAAATAGAGGTAGATGCGACTTGTTCTTTCAGTAGGGAAAAAAAGACTTTATAAAAGCATGGAGCGTTGTCTTCATTTCTTTGTCATATTAAAGAGTTTTGTGTGTCTTAGCTTTCTTCTAATTGTCTTGCTGATGCGTTAGGCATCTCTTTTATTAGATAGATTTGATTCTCTATGGTCTTTTATTTCATTCACTGATAAAATGAAAAATTAAGGATTTTGCTTCTTCTTGTCTATCTCAACCTTCTTCCAATTGTCTTTTTGATGCTTTTTGCTAGATAGTCGATATTTTGCTTTTCTGTTGTCTTTTATTTCATTCACTAATAAAAAAAGTTCAAGGTTTTACTTTTTTGTTTTCTTGTCCGCCTCTTCTAGCTGTCTCTCTGATGCTCTAGACATCTCTTTTGTTAAATAGTTGGTTTGCTTCTCTATTCTCTTTTATTTCATTTCATTCACGGATAAAATAAAGAGGTCCACTTTAGGGTTTTGCCATGAAGGCACCATTGAGCGTGGAGGTTGACCAGTATTTTTCATTATTTTTTTTCTATACATCTTTTTGTGAGTGAAATTGTAACTTGTGATTGCTCGATTTACTCAAATGTTATTTATAATCTTCTCGGTGCAAATACTCTTAATTTTTTTAAAAAATATTCTTTTATTTACAAGATTTGATTGTTTTATAACGCTAGATCTACTCTCAAAATTATTCAATTTTTTATGACATTTGACAATAACTTTTTTTCTCATTAAAATTTTGGTTGGATTCATATGTTATCTATTGTGCAACAATTGATGCTATTCTCACCATTTTGTTTTTGCTTTTTGCATCACTCATAATTTTTTTTTACAAAAATACCCTTTATGGAAATTAGCTTTTGTTGTGTATGATTGGGAAGTGAAAACTAGTTTTGCTTGTGTATCTAGACAAGATGCACAACAAAAACTATTTTTTGTAAATTTGGGGTGTGTTGTATTTTGGAAAACATTAACCCCTAGGCGTTCCTCCCCCTTGTTAAAATCGTTTCACAATAAACTTTTTGTCATTAAAATTTTGGTCGGACTTGTCTGTTGTTTCTTGTACAACAGATTATTTTATTTTTAAATTTATGCATAAACTTTTTTTTTTGGTTGTATATCTTATCAGGTGGTCCACTAGTAGGATGGAATTAAGACACCCCATTAAGAGATGCAAGGAAGAAAATAAAAAATATATTTAATTATGTTGTATTAATTTTTAGAACATGCTATAAAAAAAACTTTTTAGAATATTTTTTTATGTCATTTATTATTACTTAATAAGGTCGTCTGAAAACTGTATATGATGACATTTTTTATAAATGTTTGAAGCGTTTCCTCTCTCTGATATATATATATATATATATATATATAATTTAAACATGCACATAAAGCTATAAGAAATGTGTCTTTTTAAAATCTAATGCTAGATATAGATTGTATGATAAGAGAATGGTGTACATAGTATTACGACATGCCCTAATTAGTTTTTATATATGATCTGAATTAATAAATAATTGTGTTTGTAAATGAATCAGAGAATTCAGAGAGGAGAAGGGAAAATAAAGGAGAAGAAGGAGTCAGCCAACCCTGCTGAAAAGAGAAACAAGGGAAAAGTAAAAGAATACATTTAGATGATGAGTTGAAATTCCTAATCGAATTTCATTCTGAATCCGATGATGACAAAAATGAGGAGACATATGCGACAACAAGGGGAGGAAAGAGAACTAATAATCACAAAACTCCCAAGAGAGTGATATCATCAACTACCGTTTCGTTTGGTTATCATTATAAGATAAAATATATTAAAAATATTATAGTTTATCAAAATAACTTATCAATTATATATTTCATATTTATTAATATTTAAGTAAAAAAATATAAATCATAGAATAAATAACTTACCTCTAAAGAAAAAGATCTCACAAAAGATTGCAACTCGAAAAGTTACTAAATATTGTTAGGGCAATCGGACGACCTTTAGAATAGTACATATTAAATAAAATAGCGCATGGGATATGGAGTGAGTTGAATTTTTGCACCACATAAAACTGTAATAAAATCTATATGGTGAGCAGAAGACACCTTAACCATTTGTTGTTCCACCATTTTTTAATAATAATAATAATAAAATAGTGCTATCATTATCACCACACCATTGATAAATCATACTGTTATATTTTGCAAAAATAAACCATTCCATAAAATATCTTGAAGCTGACATATCAAAAAAATAATATATAAACAAAAAATATTGGATTGGATATTCTATATTTTCTATGTTTGTATTAAGTTGAATTAAGTTGAGAAACCCAATAGGAAGATGTGACGGGAAGAGGCCTGTGCTGACTAAAAGCTGAAGTGTTTGGTAATGGTAGACAACCAGAAAGATAACGGGACAGCAAAGAAAGAAAAGGTAATAAGACAAGAGTGAGAAAAGCAGTGCGTGTGAGAGAATCAAAATTAGATATACTTATGATTTTAATTAGCAATTAAATTTCGTCATTCTATTTTGATCTAAGAACCACTATTTAATCCTTTCACCTCTCAGGATAAAACAGTCATCTTGGTGATATGTCCCTATGTATATAGAACTCACTTAAATTCTTTGGAATCAATCATATCCACTGTTGTCTGCCTAGCAAATGTTAGTTCATTATTATTCACTCTCCAATTTTCCAAACAAAAAAATGAAAATATTGAACTTTTAAGTATTCAAGTTGAATAACCAATGCTGCAGTTTTACCAGAGAATATTAATGCGAGTGGACAAAACTACATACAGAGGAGGAGCAACCATTGTTTTTATTTTATTAATTAATTAATTTATTTAATAACTTTCTCTTTCATTTTACTGATCGTGCAGAGGAAACGAAACGGTGGAAGTAGCAGTACTTCAAGAGCAAACGGTAAGCCTTGTTAATTATTTCACACATGCATGTATATTTTATTGGTATGTCATTATTTGTGATTTTTCCTGAGTAGTGATAAATTAATGCATATAACTAAATATCACTAGAAAAGAGATTATATACTGAACATTTGCTTTTGTTGGTACCATATCAACAATATGGTGCACCGGTGCAACTATGAATTTACACTAAGAATATGATGTATCACATATTAACAATATGGTGCATGTCTATAACTATATATATTGTACCGTGCAGTGTTATCTCCGAACATTGTGCCAGAAAGCAATGACAATCAAAATGTCTCTGATCTCCCTCAAAGGTGAAAATCATATTAATATATTATTTCTTTCTTTAATGGCTAGATTATGGTTTAACAACATTAAACCTCTAAGGTTTCTTTCCAAATGATTAATAAGTGGTTGCTTAATTATGCAGGGACCACCCGAATGAGCCACATGCCGAGCCAGATAATCCTGAAGTAATTTCTTTTTGCCTTTTGAAGATCTATAGTATCTTTCTTATCTTTATTTGATTATTGAGCGTTGCTATTAATGTTAGATATTTTTTTTATTTCAAAGCTCGAGGCTTCTTATGCAATCTTGGAACAATTGACCAAGGTTTCAATCAAATATCATCTCCTTCCCTTTCCTACCTTCCAATTTTTTTTTTCACCTCGTTCTTCATATGTATGAATGTTTTAGGAAAAATATATTGTTCATTTTAAACACCTAGAGACTTGATATTTCTCAGGAATAAACTCCAAATTTTATCCTGTATTGAATAACAAATAATCCGAGTCTTTAACTTGAGAAAGTTAATCAATATGTGTGTGTGTGTTAATAATGAAAAGATAGTGAAAATTAAGAAGAAATTAAAATAAAGTCACATGCAGCTTCCAGATGGAAAAATTATTTTATTTGAACATTTCTTATACATTCTTTTATTTGAACATTCTTATACATATTTCATACTAGTATTTATTTGGACATTTCTTTTAACTTGTTTCACCTATTTAATTGATATTGATTTGGTGAAACTATTCCAGCTGATTTTTCATACATTTCAACGATGCACATTTTGATGTGTGAACTGTGCACAAATGCTATGAATGCTAATCACACAAACACAAAACATCACCAAATGGCATGACCAAATGAAATAGCAAGCATTAATTAGTTCACTGTTTTTCAGATTTAATCAAGTTTTGTTCAACATAATTTCTTCCATGGTGAAGTTATATACGTAGTCTTGCATGCTGACCCTTAACATTTTCAGATGGTACCTTCCTCCGACATGAGGACAGAACACAACTACAGCAGAGCATGCAATTTCTTCTCCTGAATTTGTTGGTAAGGAACCTCTGCTTTATGTAGTTATATCTTTATGTTATGAGGCTCTATCTTGTAATAAATAAATAAAAAAATGTCTTATGGTGTCTCACCTTGAGAAGCAAGGTATATCAAAATTGTAACTGTGTTGTTTCATATTCCTGTCAGATATGCTTATGTTGAACATTAAAGATATTATGAATTCTCTCCCAAGTGTTATATATATATATATATATATAACTTTCATTTTTAAGACTCTTACTCCAATGGATATGGAAATATATCACACAGATTAGATAAATTAGAGGGGCTTATTATGTCTATACTCATTTTTAAACCATCGTGTGCGTGTCTTACATTAATTTTATATTAATATTATACAATGTATTATAGTTGTGTCATGTCTTTTGATTTTTAAAATTTACTTTAATATTTATTATTGATTACGTTTATTAGCAAAAAGACCTAACATATAATTTTTTTTAAAGTAAAACAAATTCTGTTTAAATTTACTTTACACCACCGTTGACTCGATTCTGAATGGAAAAGGGTTTGTTGCACTTTGATTTGTGATGTTTAATGCACTCATTTTGCTATTAACAAGTGTTTGCTAAATTCTGGTAGTTTTTATTATTATTATTATTATTATTATTATTATTATTAAAGTATTTAGGAACATACATCAAACTAAAATCCTGCTTAAGACTTTATCTTTTTGTTTGAATGATAATAAAGTGCAACTAAATTTATTTTCCATCCTTTTCCTTGATACAGGTGAAGACATTGGTACTCATTCTTCGGCTCTTGTGGAAGAAAACACTACTCAAGTAAGTGCCCTAAATGTGTTGTGATATGTGCATTTCATAGGACTACTCAAAAATCAATACTCCTACATAGAATAGAACTCCTAGTAAACCCATTTCTAGTTTTGTTGCAATTTTATTGATATATGAACGAGACAAATTTATGGAACATCATTAACCATCCTCATTGTGCAACCCAAAATTTGAAAAACACATAAAAGAAACTTGTATTGTAAAGATGTCTAGTTTACACCTCCATGACACTTTCATTGAATATTACTATTGATCATCTAGCTTCTCTAAAATAATGCAAAAATTAAAAAAATGCATGTGTATGTGTATATGGAGTTATTAAAATTTCAATCATAAGTTTTTAATTAACCAACTTTGCTTGGCCAACAGGAACAACCAGCAGCAGCAGCTAAAACCACAGAAGCAAGGAACCAATATCAAAGCTTAAGGGAACTTTTTAATGGAGAAAGTTCAACGCCATGCCTTGCAAGTGATGTACATGATCAGACCAATGACAAGGGAAAGGAAGTGCATAAAAAATTCCCAACAATAATAGTCTTAGAAGAAGAATGCCAAAATGCTGAACATGGCTGGGCTGATGATGCTCCTGTTGCTGCTGCCGAAACCGGTTTTCACCAAAAAAATGGTGAAATTGATCAAAAGGGAAAAGGCAAAGTGCATCAGACTAATCCACCAAAACTGCTAGCAGATGCCATGAAGAGCAGCATCATCAACCCATTCTCTTTAAGTTCAAGTCCATCATCTTTTTTGCACTTAGAAGGTGCAAGCTTCTCAAGTTGGTCTAAACCAAACAACTCTTTGTCTGGTTTGGATTTGAACCTTGCCCCAGATGGCAATGCAGATATGAGTCCAAATGTGAACCAACAATAACCACAGCATAGTAATGCAGTACTCTCTTTTAGTTACTCTGACTTGCAAAGGGGTGTTGGAATGCAAAACCCTATGGGTCCATTTCCAAAGCAGCAGCCATTACTACTCTCTGCTGAGTTGTTGGTGCCTTCTGGGATGGAGGGGAGGTGGATGAGAAATCTCGATCTTAACCAGCCACCACCACAAGATGAGGAACTGGAAGAGGCACAAAATGAAGTGGATAATCATTATCTAAGAGATTAATGATGATGAACAGATAGCTAGACTTGTGGATTTTACCAAAAACTTGTTTTTTTTACTCTTCAAATTTGCCTTGCTTAAATTGTTGGTAGACTTAAGATGGTTTGAGTTGGGACTCTGCTTGTTTGGTTAGCCAAAAAGTAGTGAATGTTTTGTGTTTTGTTGATGCTGAACTACACCATCTTATTTGGTTTCAATGGAGGTATATTTTGAAACTCTTTGGATGATTATATATATGGAAAAATGTGCTGGTTATTATATTATTAAAAGAGGCCAAGGCTATCAACTAGTCTGTAAATCAACTTGTGAAGAGTTATTCTTGTTTAATAGATAGTTTTGAATTTAAAGTTTTAAGTATTCGTTAAAACAACAAAATCAAGACCTTATAGTAAGAAAAACTTTTTCACAAATACTTATAAAAATAGAATATAAGAAAAAATTTAAATAAATTAAAATTAACTTTTACATTCCCAAATAAGTTATGAAGCACCGACACGGACACGACACGGACACGGACACGTGAATACCTATAATGTCCAAAATATAGTACTTAGTACGGGTGTCATGTCGGTATCAGACATTGACACGAACGCGTGTCAAACACCGGACACGACAAGGGGTTAGGATGTCCATGTTTGATAGCAAATAAGACCTAAACTTGCATAGTAAATTTAATTATATAATGAAAACACATGATATTGATTCAGTGACAATGTTCAAAAGAATTAGGAGAAGAATCTGAGACACTAGTATTATATTTTAACCTGAAAAGGGGAAGGTGAAATACACATTGCTAGTAACA
Organism: Glycine max; assembly: GCF_000004515.6. Taxonomy (NCBI): domain Eukaryota; kingdom Viridiplantae; phylum Streptophyta; class Magnoliopsida; order Fabales; family Fabaceae; genus Glycine; species Glycine max. Next base: position 44,493,697 of record NC_016089.4, on the reverse strand, counting down.
TAGAAACAATGCAGGGTTTTGAATATATGTTCAATGTGGCAAAGAAAATAATTCCTATTTTACGGAAGCACACACATCATCACTGAAAGATTCAAGTTGTCCCTTACTAATAATAAAACAACCCAAACCCAGATTCTCCCCTTTGATTATTCAAGTTCCCATAAATAAAGTCCATGACATGTTAGGAGTAAGGTAAGGCGCCAGTGTGCTTAAGAGGTTAAGGTGCACACAAGGCAGAAAGTATAAACCTAGTGACTTCCACCTCGAATAAAATCAGAACCCATGTCTCATTCATCATCCCCATCACAATTACTTTTGTTGTCTAGCACCCTCCGAAGTTGATTCTACACCCCCTCTCTAATTAATGATAATAACATTAGTTAGGGACTATTTAATTGGTAGAATTTTAATTAGCAAACTATATACATTAATTGCATAAAACATTTTAGAGACTATATAGTATATATAACATCAATGAAAAAAAAAAGAAGCTCATATACATAATACACCGGTAAAATCCAATAAATATATCTTAGTTGATAACATACGATAAGTTTGTGAAAAAATTTAAATTTAATTTTCACATCATACATCATTAAAAAAAACAAAAAAATTTACATATGATTAAATTTTGGAGAAAAAATTGTTTCATAGTTAAATCAGAATACTAAAACTTATAAAAATGACTTCTATTTCACTAGAGACCGAAATGTTCTCATTACTATAAAAAAACACTATTTGAATGTTTAATATGTAAGATCTTTTTACCATATTTATACATCATTATTGATTGCTAAACTACCGTTAAAACACAAAGTATATCAAAAGAAAATAAAAGAAAGAGCATAATATTTAAAAAAGTATGAATTAGAAATGATTTATACTAATATAGTCAAACAAAAATATTTAAATTATCTAAAAATGTCTTTACAAAATATTCTTTTTCTTGGAAGTATTAATCTGGTTGTATTATCACATGCAAGTGAACTCTTTAAGCACTTTATATAGAGTTAATACAACTTAAAAATACTTTTATTTTCTATTTATTATTTTATAAGAATATGAAGAATTTTAAAAGTTTTTTATTTAATAATAATAATAGTTATTATTATTATTATTATTACCGATTGGTTTGTCAAGTTTAACAAACTTTTTTTATTGTTTGGATTTGATTTTTTTTATCTAAAAAAACTCTTTTAAAAAATTTGAATTTGACATTTCTAATAAATAAGTCAATCAGAACCAAACCTTAAATAGGTCAAACCACATGCTCATTGTCTCATTTCCATCCGTGAACCCCACACACTTGTTGTATTTAATGTATTGTCACTTGAACTAAGTGGTGTCACCATCCGACAAATTTACTGTAGGGGGTTGCTTTAAAAACAATTTACCAAATATGGTCTATTTTAAAACAAATTGCAAGGGGGGTCTGTTATTTATGTGGGTGCCGCCGCGTGAAGCTTGTAATGCCACTGGCAATGGCGGGAACGACGATGCCGCCATTGGCAGCAGCGGGACGGGGTCTGAGTCTGACTAGGAGAGATGAAGAAGTCCATACCGCCATTCGTACTAGCGGGACTAGGAGAGATGAAGGCGAGAGACCCGCCATTGGCACTGGCGGGACATGCCAACGTGGTCAGTCCCGCCAATGAGTCCTGCGGCACATTTCAGTGGAATAATTTCATGGAATGGAATGCAACTGGACAACGTTTAAGTTAAATAATTTCTCTATCTAGAAGTTTTTGAGTTTTATTTGTCTTTAGCTTAGCAGCTTTCTCTATTAGCATTTTTTAATTCCTATTTTCGTATTCGGATTATATATAGGAGAAAACAAACATGCGGGCAGATATTTTTATTTTGGCATCCCAAATTCTCAATGGCCATCTTTTCAACCTCTCTGGCCTCACAATACTAGATTTTTTAATCTAAACACTGGGAATAATAAGTAAATTAAAGGAATAAAATACTAAAAAAAGCTTTTAAAGAGACACATAATTGTGCATGACATCAAGTCCTATGCTTCCAAGCAGACAGACTTGAAGGGAGCAAACCTACATTAAAAAAAACATCATTTATGATATTTTAAAATGGGGGATCCTTCCAAATGAGATAAAGTTGAAATACTAAACAAAATGGGGCATGTTCCTCTGGGTTTGGAAGATCTCAGGAAGGATCTCCTGAGCTTAGAAAACATTTTAAGAGATAATTAAATTATATAATATTAGTAAGCTTTCGTTTATTATACGGACATTTTTAAACTAATAAAATTTTAAAATTATAAATAAATAAAAATTTCAGTGTTATAAAATAACATTGAAATTAAACATCTTATTGAGGAAGTATAAAATATAATAGGAAATATATTTATTTTTAATATTATTTTATTTTACTAGATGTAAATAAATTATAGATATAATTTTTTTAAAATTAAACAATAATTATAAAAATATTTTTTAAAACCTTTATTGGATTATGGAAATGAATGACCAATTAGTTTAATAAACATCTGTGATTTTATTTAAAAAAAAACTCGAATAACTCAATTATTTTAATAAAATTTAATAAAATATATAACTCTCATGTTAGTGTGCCGCAGGATCCATTGGCGGGACTGCCCACGTTGGCATGTCCCGCCAGTGCCAATGGCGGGTCTCTCTCCGCTTCTTCATCTCCCCCGTCCCGCTGCTGCCAATGGCGGCATTGCTGTTCCCGCCATTGCCAGTGGCGTTACAAGCTTCACGCCAGTAACAATGGCGACACCCACGTAAATAAGAGACCCCCCTTACAATTTGTTTTAAAACAGACCCTATTTGGTAAATTGTTTTTAAAATAACCCCCTACAGTAAATTTGCCGTCACCATCCTCAAGTAATTTCTTTGTGGAAAATGAGAATCCATGGGACCATGTTAGATTCATTGACATAGACAAAATCTTTTACTATTAGAGAAAATAACATATGCCCATTTATTAAATATTTAGTATTAAACAATATCTAGTATTAAATAATAGGTAAAAAGTAAGATAGATCCACAGTTCAATTGTACTTGCATCTCGATCTCCTCAAGTAATTAGCCTAGTTTTAGTTCGGTTACACACATACACACTTATATAATAATATCATGTGCTTTTGGAAGTATATAGGAAAGAGAAGTGCTTTCTCCATAATCTATAAAAAAATAAAAATTATTATTTTGTAACATGAATTTCTCAAGCTGGGGCTTAAAATGACTTTGTTTCTTCTTTTTAATCACAATTGCATAACATTGGTAAAGAAAATAAGTTGGAAGTAACAGTTGAACACTGCACGAGATTTTAAGAGGAAATCCGAAAGAAAAAATAGTAAAAAAACTTAATCTGAGTAATGTCGTATTAAACATTTATAGCTCCAAGTTCCAACCTCTAGCTAGGTAGAGTTGTTAATATTTATTTTAATTCCAGCCACTGCAAAACTGGTCAGATACAAGAAGATTGATCAGTTATGCAATAATTACTATTACAAAAACTTTACCCCCAAGAAGAAAATGAGAAAAAATATGACACAAATGTAGAAACATCATTCAGCCCCTAGAGAGTATGGAAAAACAAAACCAATGTGGTGAAACCACTCTTGTATTATGTGACCAATATTTGTTTTTGTTCTTATTATTTGGGGATAAAGTGATCAACTCCCACTACACGCTACAATCAATCTTGTGGCATGTTTTTAAGGTAAACTCTGAGTTTAGAGTCAACAAGCCAACCAATATGAACACTCAAGAGATAAAAAAATAATTACATGACACATTAATTTAAAAATTAATTAATCACATCTAATTAAAAAACATTTTTTTCAACTTATTATTAACTAAAACTTGATATCAAGTAAAAAAAAACATTAAAATTAACCACTCAATTAATTGAAGAATATTTTAATGAAAATAATATTAAATAAAATAAATATATTAAGTTTTTTTATTTAAGAAATAATATATTTTCTCTTGAGAGCACAACCTCATTTATGTGACCAACAATTCTATTTTTTTTAAATGGTATAACTATAGTGAGGCAAGTGTGTGCAACTGTGTGCATGCACGTGCAAAATATAAAAATTGTTTAATTTTGACTGCAACATTTACAACCCAAAGATATTAATTTGACAAAGTTTTAACTATCTGATTGGACAATTTGTAATCATTTTCAAAAATAAAAATAGGACAATTAGTAATATTCATTAGGACTAGTATGCATGCAAAATGACCTAATGAGGTCATATTTACAAACTATTGATCCCAGAGGGTCTTTTTTTAAACAAATTTTGAAGGGATTTATTTTTTAAAGGGTTCCGCCATTGCAAGTGGCGGGTTCCTTCATGCATGGTTCCGCCATTGAGAATGGCGTAAAGCACCCAAAGGGTTCCGCCATTGGTAATGGCGAGATACCCCATGCCATTAACCATCCATCATCCATCATAATGGCGCCATCCATGCACCATCTTTCTGCCAGTCAGACTGGCGAATTTGACTTCGCTTTTGTACTGATTCTGCGAGACCCTCTGGCGAGTTTTGCTTTGTATTGATTCCGCCCGCACTACTGGCGAGTTTGGCTTGCTATTGATTCTACCAACACTGCTGGCGAGTTTGGCTTGCTATGATTCTGTGACTGTGTATTGCAAACAGTGCATGCAGAGGTAACTTCAGTTTAGGCTTCATGCATGCTTTCTACTGTTTTGCTAGGGTTCAGTTATAGGTTTGCAGAAGAAAAAATTCAAACATGACATATTTTCAGGTTTCAGAAGAAGGCTTTAATTTTTTTTTAATGTAAGAGGGGAAGTCATCCTCTTCCCTTTCCCTTCAAATAGGGTTGTTGCACCTACAATATTCATCAAATACACGCATTCTCTTCTTCTATTCTGTTTGAGTTTTAGTTTCTGGTGGTTAAAAAAAACTTTGCTGGTGGTGTTATTGAAAGCTTCAATCAGGTAAGATTTAAATTTTCATATTATTATTATTGAATTTTAGCTAATAATTATTTTAGTTAGTAACGATTTTAGTTAAGTTTTCAGTTAGCTAATATAATTAGAATTTATATTTAATTTTTTGTGATTATTTTAGTTAGTAATTATATTTAAAATAAAAAATAATTGAATTCAAAAAAATATTAGATAGTATTAGGTAGATGTATTTAATTTTTCAAAGTATTTTATAGTGTAAAAATAATCTAATGTTATTTGTTATAGATAGTAGCAGGTAGATGTGTTTAAAAAAAGTAGATAATATTAGATAAGTAGGTATGTTTAATTTTAAAAAAACATTTGTGTTTAAATTTTCGTAATGTTATCTATTATAAAAGAAATTATAGATAGTATTAGGATTATGCGTTAAAAAAATATTTATGTTTAAATTTTTGTAATTATTTGTAGTGTAAAAATAAATTAATGTTATTTGTTATAAAAAAATTATAGATAATATTAGGTTACGTCCGTTTAAAAAATACTATCTGTTTTTAATTTTTTGACTTATTTTTAGTGTAAAAATAAATTAATGTCATTTGTTATAAATAAATTGTAGATAGTATTAGGTAGGTACGTTTAAAAAATATATTTGTATAATTTTTCGTAGTTATTTCTAATATAAAAATAATTCAATGTTATTTGTCATAAAAAAATTATAGATAGTATTAGGTTACATGCGTTTAAAAAATACTATGTGTTTCTAATTTTTTGTACTTATTTGTAGTGTAAAAATAAATTAATGTCATTTGTTATAAAAAAAAGTATTGATAGTATTAGGTAGGTGCGTTTAAAAAATATTATCTGTGTAATCTTTCGTAATTATTTTTAGTGTGAAATTTGAATGAAATTATTTGTCATGTTATAATTTTTTAGATTTTTTAATATTAATACTAATACTAATTTTAATTGAGATGCCTTCTTCATCATGTTCGTCAAATATTTCAATTAATCCTGGTCCCGTTGACGGTGACCTGTTGTGGATGCAAGATAAACATAGTTCACAGCATATTTAAAATGAGGAAGAAGATAGAAAACTACATATTAGAAGAGTTGTTCCCACATATCAAGGTCAAGAAGAAATAACAGAATAGATTATTCCTCTACTTTGCCAATCTGGTTTTTACTGGATTATGAATATGGGATATTTAGAAATAAATGCGGGCATTAATCACTGTCTTGATAGAAAGATGGAGGCCGGAAACACATACTTTTCACATGAGATGATGCGGAGAGTGTACTATTACTCTTCAAGATGTCTTTGTTTTATTAGGTCTCTGTGTGGATGAGTCATCGTTAATTGGTCCAACAAACCTTAGTTGAGCTGATTTATGTGAAGAATTGTTAGGAGTCAGACTAGAAGAAGGTGAACTTCAAGGCAGTATGATTAAATCAAGTTGGTTGGTTCACCATTTTCCAGATGTAAATAACCATGGCAGTAATTTAGAACAGGTAGAAAGGTTTACCAGTGCATGGATCCTTCGATTCATTGGAGGTGTCTTATTTGTAAAAGCAGTAACAAAGTTTCGGTAAGATACCTCCAATTTTTACGGGACTTTACACGCATTCATAGGGATTTGCTGTACTTGGTTATTTATATAGAGAGATGTGCAACACCATCGATTATAAAACTAAATCAATCAGAGGTATGTGCATCTTAATATAAATATGGGCATGGGAACGATGTACAACTCTGACTCTAAGAAGGACTCCTCCCATAATAGAAAACAAACCACTTGGACATAGGTTAATTGCTTAAAAAATTAGATTTCATTTGAAAATAATATAATGTAAGTTATGTTAATTTATGATTTTTTTTAGGTGGCTGCGACGGGGAAATCAACATATTGGTAATGATGATTTGATAGTTTTTTGTCGCAAACTAGATATTATGAAACGACATGAGCTAAAAACATTTAAATTTATTGGTTAAATAAGAATTTGGCATTTCATATTTCATTGAAATTAATCAAAATTAGAAGTATTAGCAGTTTGTCTGGGAGCCTTACTCGACAAATGTTATGTCGATGTTGCCTCCAATTTGTTTAGTTGGAAGTGTTGCGTGGTGCACGGTGGTGCCACTAATTTGTTTTCAAGTCATTAAGTGACACCAACCCGATAGAGTTTTGAGACAGTTTGGCATGCAACAACCAATTTCAAGTTCTCCTTCGCAACCATTTAACATTCATGGCATATCTTTGAGAGGAAAACATAAGGAAAATTAGGGGCAACTGTTAGCCCCAATGATTAATCAATGGAACAATCGGGTTGATTTTAGGGTTGACGCCTATCCACGACAAGAAGGTCTACTAAGTTTTAACTCCAACTATATGGTGTGGTATAGGCGTAAAACAAAGATGTTTGTTGATCCTAATAATGCAAACATGGCGACACTGGTATTTTTTATTTTTTCTGTCATATTTAACCTCAAATAATTTATAAAATTTGAGTTCACGAATTTGAACACGTAATAATTGTAGGCTGAAGTTGCAGAGATGTTACAGTACATGATGTCGCCACAAGGGAGAAATACATGGACGGTTGACGATCTAGTGTCATATGTGGAGAAAATAACAATTTTATCTGAAGAGCGGGACAAAATAATTGAACCTTTGTCACATGGTTCAACAACAGAACGTGAATTTCCAGCCCAACAGTTAAATATTCTTCAATCAAGTGTTGAAACTAAAGGCATAGCCAGACAAAGGGAGACTGTCGAAGCCGAACCATATTTGTACCCACAAATGGCAGAGCGTGGCCATGGAATGTACTACATACCACCAACATTTTCTCAGTATCTGACACAGACGTATCAGTATCCATTCGATCCTCATCAAAGTGATACGTCTACAAGCGAGCATTCGTTAGGTGGTATTGCGGAGACATATTTCCATGGCCTACTATGACCCCTTCACAACAACATGATGTTCCAATTGAAACACCTAATGCCTCATTAGGTTCTCAATGGAATGTACCTAGAGCAATACCTAATATGGATTAATTATTAGGTGTTGATTTGCGTCACCAATTTTCTCTTGAGGCTGAGCAGCATGAAGAGGGGGGGCATCGTGGCAGAAGAAATCCTGACAGACAGGCATGAAGATAGGATCGTCCATGCGGCACATCCTCACGACATCACCGCCATCAAGACGATTGATTTTCTTTTTAGCATTTAAATTTTTTTTTATGTTTTTAATTTAAATTTTAGACTTGTATTATCATTTATGTTATGAATGTTAACCAATTGATCAAGTTTATGACACGCACAGAAATAAAAAAGTAACTAATTTAAAAAACAAACTTATCATCGATAGGTTCCATTTCATTCAAGTAGACAAATAAAATACATAAATGAATTAATTTAACAACTTCCACATTTAGATTGCATTGGACATCGGCGTCTATTGTGTCTTTGTCTTTCACATCTACTACATTTTTGTCGGTGCTCAAATGGTTCCAGCCAATCCATCTTATTCCTTATCCTTGTTGATTTTGGCCGACCTTTCGCACGAATTGTAGTTGGATCAAGGATAAGTGTCCATGGCTTATCAGAAGGAGGAATAGCTGCTTCATTCCCAAGAGGCCACCATTGAGCGAAATAAGCTTTTAGGATGTGCTCATTTGTGTGAACAACATCTACATATTGAAAGTAATTCATGCTCACGTAACCACAAGCAGCAATAATGTGTGAACATGGATAGTGAAAAGCAGAATACTTTCCGTATTGACAATAATGGTCATTCAAGTTAACTGCCCACTTTTGTCCGCCACGTTGCATTCTAGGATTGAAGGTCTCCTCTACTTCAAACCTTGTCAAGTGGATATCATAGACGTGGACGATGTGCGAACAAACTTCTTCTTGATTTTTTTGAAGTTCTTTAACAACCTTAGAACAACATACTTGTCCTTCATTTAACTGTCTTTGGATTTGGCGACCACGATCAACAAAGTACTTTCGACACCTACTATATGTGGATTTCACCAAAGCTGTTATCGATAGGTTGCGACAATCCTTCAATACCTTATTAACACATTCTGAGAGGTTGGTCGTCATGTGACCATATCTACGTCCTTCTTGATCATAAGTCATGCTCCATTTTTTTCTTTGAAATGCGATCAATCCATGTACATATGGCTGGACTCAACTGACAAAACTTTTCTAAATTATGATCAAATGTATGTTTACAAAGAGTGTAGGCTGCATCAGAAGGTTTTGTTAGCACCAACAGTTTGAAGTATATGTCAAACATCAATTAACATCATATTATAAATTAAATTTTACCCAATTTCTTCAACATTTATTTTTGTTTGGCATTGTTGAATTTCCAATTGAAATTACTTGTTATGTGTCGGATGCAGTAAACATGATAATCGTGGGGAGGCTGCCAACCAAGATGTTCGTTAGCAACAACAGACTTTATACTCGCGTGACGATCATATATGAGACAAATACCATTTTTATTTGTCACGTGTTCACGCAAATGTGCCAAAAACCATGACCACGTTGTTAACGTTTCACCTTCTACTATGGCGAATGCTAGAGGAAAAACACCACCATTTCCATCTTGTGATGTGGCCATCAACAGGGTCCCACGGTATTTCCCGTATAAATGTGTGTCGTCAACTTGTATGATTGGCTTACAATAATTAAAAGCCTTTTTACATTAACTGAAAATCCAAAATACTCTATCAAACTGACGGTGTTCACGACTCACCGTGTTGCCAATAATATCGTCATGCAGTATTTGAAAATAGGATCCAGGAGAGTGATTTTGCATGTGTTTTAGCCACGACGAAAGTTTCGCATATGACTCTTCCCAATCGTCATATTCAATTGTAATTGTTTTTTGTTTTGTCATCCATGCTTTTTTGTATGAAACCTTATAGGAAAATGCACTGTTTATCCTTTCTTGAATCAAAAAAACTTTTATTGATGGATATTCTCTAATCACACCTATTAATAAAATAAAAAAATTTAAATAACCAAAAAATGCAAAAGTAGGATAATATGAACATAAAACATGTACCTACTACACAAATGACAATGAAATTTGAATCAAGTTTCTCATGATCTTGTGTCATAGTCATATTTAGACATGTGTGTGGTCCACCCCATTGTGTCACTTTTCATGAATCGGTTTTTTTAGATAAAATTGCCCTCATATGAAATAGGCATGGACACTCTGTGCTTTTATTTGGACAACAAACGATATATTTGTGCGATTTGGTTTCAAGAACTTTAAAACTTTGATGCACCTTCATAACATATTGTTTGAGTGCATTTTTTAAAGCATCTTTACTATCAAAATCCATACCAACATATAATTCTTGCCCAACATTAAGAGTAGATGGCATCTCCAAACCGCAAATGTCATCCTCATCTACACCAAATATGTAACAAAATAAAATTCATGTCAATTTCAACAAAATTTTTATTTATCATTAAATACAAATGTTATAAAATGATTAATGTATTCAACTCTTTTTAAAATTGAAATAAATATACCCATCAACACTATCATCTTCATCTAAAGAGTCTTCAACGTATGAATTAGACACAAGATAATCATCATCATCTTCATCCTCATGTAAATTGCTTACATTTTTTGGCGATTTCGTCTCATTATTAGATAAATTATGTCCACGTGATCTAACAGAATTTGCAGAATGAAACACAGAACCACCAACAACATCATTTTCTATGTATAATTCTAAAACTGACATTTGTTCTTGTTATCGAAAACTTTCGATCATAGTTTCAACATCTTCGTCATCACAAATTTGTAATGCAATATATTTTCCTGAAACTAAAAATCTGCAGCTTATACAAGAAATAATTTCATTATTTGATAACCTTACCTTTTTCCTATTTTTTTTTCCAACGCATTATAACTCATTCCATGATTAATTTGAATTGCTTTTTTACTGCCTTCAAATATTATACCGGTATTCTCTTCATATACCCTTCCATTGAAAGACAAGACTACTATAACAAAATTCATCTTATACCAAAATATACCTACAAATTTTTTTTATAAATAATTAATCAAATAATTAATCATACTAACAAAAATTCAACTACGAAACAATTTTATTAACTCCAAAATTAAATACTCTAAATCTAAAAAATAACACACTATAGATTATAAGTTAATTCTAAAAAATATATATATAAATCTAATAAATACTACATATCAAATAATCTTCAATTAAAATTGGTATTAAAATGGGAGACATACCAAAAAATAACAAAACTTCAATTAAAAACATTTATCTATATCTAATAAATATTACAGATTAAAAGTTCATTCAAAAAATAATAAAACTTCATCTCGGAGCAATTTTAATAACTTAAAAATTAAATATTCTAAATCTACAATTAAGATTGAATTATTTTTTAAAAACACATAGTATTTTTTAAACGGACACAACCTAATAATATCTATAATTTTTTTAAACGACAAATAACATTGAATTATTTTTATATTAGAAATAACTAAAAAAATTATACACATATATTTTTTAAATGCACCTACCTAATGCTATTTATAATTTATTTTTTAAAACAAATGACATTAATTTATTTTTAAAAAGTACAAAAAATTAAAAACAAATAATATTTTTTAAACGAAAGTAACCTAATATTATCTAAAATTATTTTTATAACAAATGACATTAATTTTTTTTTACACTACAAATAAGTAAAAAAAATTAAAAATGGATTGTATTTTTTAAACGGACAACCTAATATTATCTATAATTTTTTTATAACAAATTACATTAATTTATTTTTACACTAGAAGTAATTACGAAAGTTTAAACACAAATATTTTTTTAACGCACCTACCTAATACTATCTATCATTTATTTTATAACAAATAACATTACGAAATTTAAACAAGAAATATTTTTTTAACACTAGATATATTTATAAAAATTTAAACACAGTATTTTATAAACGCACTTATCTAATATTATTTACAATTTTTTTATAACAAATAAAATTAATTTATTTTTACACTATCCATAACTACGACAAATTAAACACACCTATATAATATTATCTACTTTTTTTTAAACAAATCTACCTACTCCTGACTATAACAAATAACATATATCTAATACTATCTAATATTAGATTAGATTATTTTTATACTAGAAAATACTTCAAAAAATTAAATACATCTATCTAATACTATATAATATTTTCTTGAATTCACTTATATTTTATTTTAAATATAATTACTAACTAAAATAATTACAAATAATTAAATATCAATTCTAATTATATTACCTGATTGAAAATTTAAGTAATATAATTACTAACTAAAATTATTACTAACTAAAATTGAATAATAATAATAATATAAAAATTTACATCATACCTAATTGAAGCTTTGAATAACACCACTACCAGTCAAATTTTGTTTCAAACACCACAAACTTAAACTCCAAAAACTCAAAACACTCAATCAAAAGACAAGACAAGAGAAGAATGCGTATTTGGTATTGTAGGTGCAAAGACTCGTATTTAAAGGCAAAGGAAAAACTTTCCTTACAACGTAAAAAAATAAATTAAAGCTTGTTATTTCTGAAACCCTATTTAATTTTTTCTTCATTATTTCTGAAAAGCTTATGAACCCTAGCAAAAAGACACAGTCATGCATGAACTGAAACCTACCCTCATGGCATTGGTGGAATAGCTTAGCCTGCACCAATACCGCAAATGGCATTGGCGGAACCAGCCTGCACCAATACCGCCACTTTGACGGCGAAAATAAACACATGAATGATGGATGAATGCATGGAGGTGGGATGGCATGGGGTATCTCGCCAATGGAAGTGGCGGAACCCCATGCATGAAGAACCCGCTCCTCGTGCTGGTGAGATACGTTAACCCACCCCTCATGCTGGCGGGATACCTTAAAAAAAAGGACTCCCTTCGAAAAAAGTTTACAAACAGACCCTCTAAAACAAAAAGTTTATAAAACCACCCTCTTACGTTATTTTGCCCAAGTATGCACTAGTTTGGTGCAGTTCCCTTCAATTTCTAGTTCATGCACAAAATAATTGAATAAAACTTGATATAATATATGAATAAAATTATATTATATAATGTTAATTTTTTTCATTGTATATAAATTTAATATTGAAGATAACACAAAACAAATTTTTTTTCATTGTATGCAAACTACTCTACTTAATAGTTTTTTTTTATATATTAAATTATCATTATTCAACCTTCAAAATAATTTTTTTTATTGAATGGATCAAATTTATAATTTTTATAAAATGATAGTGAAACTCCAGTCATAAATACCACTAGTTTTTTCTTTAATTTTTGCTACCTAGGACCACTGGATAATATTTCTATTTCGCTCATTCAGCTCTTCTGCTAACCATACCTTTTATATTTGGAAATATCAGAGCATGCCATAAGTTTAGAGAATACCATAAATAAATAAATTATTTTGTAAAAATATAACTTTATAACAATATAGAAGTTTATAAACATTTTTTTGCATATAATTAAATTATTAGTAAATGAAATATTGAAATTCTATTTTACTGATTAAATAATTTTTATATGTCATATAGTAATAAGATAAGGAAAAAAAATTCCAAAATTGAAAAAAAAGGGATAACTTGATATCATACGTGTGTATGATTTGAAAAAAAAAGAGAGAAGCTAAAAAAAAAACAAGAATGAAAAAAAGAGAATGTGAAAGAAAGAAAAAATCAGAGAGAGAGAAAGCGGAGACCGAGGAGAGTATGCAAGTCTCCAGTAAAATAAAGAGAAATGAAAAGTGTATAAGCATAGTAATTTTTTTTTTTTACTTGATTGGACATCAGTTTACTTGTTAAATCCCAATGATTTAAAAGATGTCGTATAGCTTATAAAATAAAATAAAGAGCTACTTTCAGATCATTAATTTAATTTTAAAATGTTGACAATATCACACTAGCTGAACAATACTTACAACTTCTGCACCCTACTAACTACAGTATAAAATTGTATCAATTAATGAAAAATAATCCTTAGAAGATTGTTAAATGTTACAGCTTCCAAATCCCAAAAAATGTAAAAATAGGCAGGTGCAGGCAGCATCAATAATTAAATCAAAATATATTAAAAATGAAATGTGTGTGAATATTAAAATAAGAAAAAAAATCTATTTGATGCATTAATTTCTTTATATTTATCCATTATTAAAGAATATTTAATTATAACTATTTCATTATCTAAAAAACTTTAAGACAGAAGTATTTATTATATTTTTAACTATAAATTCATATTTATCTATCTCTTAATTATTATATATTTATCATAAAAAATAATAATGGAAAATTAAAAATCATTTTAGCAAGTTGAAAATAATTTTAACACAAATTATTAGTAAATAACATTATTAATTACATTTCTTAAACCAAGGATTCTAACGCAATGGATTAAATATCTGTTATGTTTAATTTCTTCAGTCAGACATTAACATTTTCTTTAACAGTAAAATTCTAAACAATGTTCAAATGAAAAATAAAAATAAAAATATTAAAATAAATGAAATATAGGGAAGTAGTACTAGCTGACTAGGTCTCTAAACTTCTTACAAACTGATAAAATGCCGGTTTAACCCCTCCACGACCACGGTCATCCCATTCCCAGCTCTGATTATAGCTCTTTCCTTCAATTCTATTTTGCTTGATCTTTCTTTCTTTTGAATTGTGAGACTTACTTTTTCTCCTACTTTGACCTTTTTGTCCCTGCATTCTGCTATCGTTTGGCGAAATCTGATGCTCCCTTGAGCTGAATCGGACAATGAGGGGACCCTCCCCGAGCTCCGTGGAACCGCGCCACCGCTCCTCCTCTTCCTTCAGGTTACTTAATCTTAGTTGGAAATGAAATTCCTTGCTTGTGGCTGGGATACTTTTGTAATTTACTACTTAACTAGTTCATCTTCGTTTCCCAATTTTCGTGTTTGGTTTTAATGATCTTGAGTTTCATATTAGATGTCACATCTATTTGATGTTTTGTTGTGAGTGTTGCTTTTATTTCTACGGTCTGCCGGCGAAGTTTGTGTAGCGGAAAACTATTTCTGCCCCATCAGAGAGGCGATTTTCAGATGCCATAAATGCGAATTGGTATGACCTAAGGTTTTACATTGCGGTTGCGATCGTGGTTTCATCGCATTTCTTGACATTGCGGGATGCGGCCTCAATTGAGGTCGCATTGCGGTTTCGGTAAAAGAAATCTGAAGAGATATATTTGAGAGAAAATGAAAAACTGATAAAAGGGAATAAATAATGATTTCATTTGCTAGTTATTCTGAGATTACAGATCTGTATTTATAGATAGATTTCAGATTTCTAACTAACTTCTAACTGTCTAACTAACGTGTAATAGACATTTAACCACTATGGTTAAATCTAACTAAGACAGCTGCAGTTGAATAACTGTGGTTCTGTATATTACATTAATGAGGACTTTCAAAAAACCTTGATGTTGCAGCCACAATCACTGTTGCAGATCGTTTTTTAAAACCTTCGGTGTGATATGTTGATAGGATCTTAATGTATTATCAATGTACTAAGAGTTGGATTTGAGATTCATGCATACATTGGAAGTGATAAAATACTTAGTTGCTTCTTGTTGAACTATATTGCTGCTTGCTCTTGCTATTTGGACTCTCTCATATTTATAAAATACTAATACTGATACTGATACTGTTTTTTTTTTTTTTTGTTCTTTTCTTGGTGCAGTGAGGATACTGGCAAGAGAAGGTCTCAAAGAATTAAAGATTTTAAAGATGTTGAGAAGGCGTTGCATATTCCATTCCAAGACAGGATTATAACTTGCAGGCCGAATTGGAAGTTAGTTTTGGTTATTATTGTATTGGGAACCTTAGTTACAATTTTCCATCCTCCAGCTGTTTATAATACTGATCATCTATCAAACTCTTTATCACGGTATGTCTGTTTTTCTTTTTCCATGCTTTCACATGTTGCATCATTGTATTTTAGCTTTGGTAGTTTCCTGTTATCATATAGAGAAATTATAATTGTACAACAAATTGTACTTTTCTAGAAAATGAAGTTTTCTCATGGATTCCCAACACAGCAATGTGCATCAATGCCTTATTAGAATGGAGAATTAATTTACAATTATTAATTTGTATCTGTCTATGTAATATGTATACATCCCTTCAAAGATTATGTCTTGTCTTCTTGAAATGCTGTGGCAATTTATTTTTGCAGATTATAAACAGTGATTTGTATATAATTACATCTTTCTTTATTTTGTTAATTTCTTGTTTTTTGCAGGCCAACTTTTATAAACAACTGGAAAGGAGGGTTCAATGGCATTGATTCACGTTATGCATCATTATTAAATATTGAGTGGGACCAAGTATCTAATGTTCTTGAAAATTTGAAGGATAAGGATACATACCAGGGTGTTGGCTTATTAAACTTCAATGACAGTGAGAATGACCAGTGGAAGGAGCTGATACCAGAAGCTGAGCATGTAGTCCTTCACCTGAACTACACTTCAAGTAATATTACTTGGGATGTCCTGTATCCAGAATGGATAGACGAAGAAGAAGAATACGAGTTCCCTACATGTCCAACACTACCTAGGATTCAGGTACCAGGAAAGCCTCGGCTTGATCTTATTGCTGTCAAGCTTCCCTGCAACAAGTCAGGGTGCTGGTCAAGAGATGTAGCTCGTTTGCACCTGCAGATTGAAGCTGCGAGACTTGCTGCCTCATCCAAAGGATATCATC
The DNA here is from genome assembly GCF_000004515.6 of Glycine max. Classification (NCBI taxonomy): domain Eukaryota; kingdom Viridiplantae; phylum Streptophyta; class Magnoliopsida; order Fabales; family Fabaceae; genus Glycine; species Glycine max. Next base: position 44,476,927 of record NC_016089.4, on the reverse strand, counting down.
CTGTGCGTTTGCTTTTGGTCACTGATTGCTTCCCAACCCCAAATCTCTTTACTTGCAAGGAACTTATACAGCGTGAAGGGAATACCTGGCTTTATGAACCCAACCTGAATACACTTAGAGAGAAGCTGCAGCTGCCCATTGGTTCATGTGAACTGACAGTTCCTTTGAAAGCTAAAGGTCTGGTTCAAATGAACTCGTGTTTCTATGCTATGCTTTCATTTTGTCCTTGCTCCTTGTTCTTTCTCCTTCCCCCAAAATCTTGTTTCCATCTTGTTCTGTAAGCAACATTCAGTTTTAGTTTCAAAATGTAAGTGCACCACATTTTCTTCTATTGAAGACAAAAAAGAAAATAAAAGGTCAGCCAAGGAAAATGCTCTAACCATACTTGAAATTAGTTTTGCTTTTACTGTTTTGTTTTAAAGATTAGTTTAATTCAAGTAATACTCTTGTCATTCTTAAAATACATACCAAAGATACAAGCCTAGGTGTCACACCTGGTCTGTTGCTTAATGTGGCTTCTAAAAATTTTGTCACCTTTGAAGTTTCATGATCTATAAAGTTAACTGGATATGTTGATCAGAGACTAACTGTATTCCTTTAACAGAAAATTTTTATTCAGAAAGGCCACACCGAGAAGCTTATGCAACCATCCTGCACTCTGCACAGATGTATGTTTGTGGAGCCATTACTGCAGCTCAGAGTATTCGCATGTCGGGTTCAACACGAGATCTTGTGATTCTTGTTGATGAAACAATTAGTGAGTATCATAGAGGGGGCTTGAAGGCTGCTGGATGGAAGATCCATACAATCCAAAGAATCAGGAATCCAAAAGCAGAACCAGAGGCATATAACGAGTGGAACTACAGCAAATTCCGTCTCTGGCAGCTAACAGATTATGATAAAATCATTTTCATTGATGCTGACCTTCTTATACTTAGAAACATCGATTTCCTTTTTGAGATGCCAGAAATATCTGCCATAGGAAACAATGCTACGCTGTTCAACTCAGGTGTAATGGTGGTTGAACCATCAAATTGTACATTTCAACTTCTTATGGATCACATCAACGAGATTGTCTCCTACAATGGTGGGGACCAGGGGTATCTGAATGAACTCTTCACATGGTGGCACCGGATTCCAAAACACATGAACTTCTTGAAGCACTTCTGGGAAGGTGATGAGGAAGAGAAAAAAGCAATGAAAACTCGTCTCTTCAGAGCTGATCCACCAATCCTTTATGTCATCCATTATCTGGGTAATAAGCCATGGCTTTGCTTCCGAGACTATGACTGCAACTGGAACGTGGACATCCTGCAGGAGTTTGCAAGCAATGTAGCTCATGCAAGATGGTGGAAGGTGCATGATGCAATGCCAGAAAACTTGCAGAAGTTCTGTTTGCTTAGGTCCAAGCAGAAGGCTGCATTAGAGTGGGATCGTCGACAAGCTGAAAAGGGAAACTACAGTGATGGTCACTGGAAAATTAAGATAAAAGACCCAAGATTGAACACTTGCTTTGAGGATTTCTGTTTCTGGGAGAGCATGTTATGGCATTGGGGTGAAAAGAATTGGACAGATAATTCTACTGTTAACAATTCACCACTTATTGTCCAAACCCAATCTCTCTCTTCCTTATGAATTTACTTCTCTTTATGGTTATACTTCCATATATTACTGTAAGTTCTACATGTTTGCAGTCTGTTTCTCTCATATTACTATTGTTTGGGAGGAAAATGATGGCTAAAGTTTATTTTTGGTCCAAAAGTATTGTTTAGTTCAAAGGACCTTATAACTTCAAAGCATGTGCGAATCTTAGTACCTTTCATATTACTTTTATGTTTAGTTCAAAACGATGCCGTGTTCGCTGTAAAATTAATTAATCACATTTAATTAAAAAAACATTTTTTTCAACTTATTATTAACTAAAACTTGATATCAAGTAAAAAAACATTAAAATTAACCACTCAATTAATTGAAGAATATTTTAATGAAAATAATATTAAATAAAATAAATATATTAAGTTTTTTTTATTTAAAAAATAATATATTTTCTCTTGAGAGTACAACCTCATTTATGTGACCTACAATTCTATTTTTTTAAAATGTTATAACTATAGTGAGGTAAGTGTGTGCATGCACGTGCAAAATATAAAAATTGTTTAATTTTGATCACAACATTTAGAATCCAAAGATATTGATTTGACAGGGATCCTTTAACAAACATATTCTCAAAACAGGTCCCTTTTGAAACATTTTACGCAGCGGGTCTATTTTTTATACGCCATTTTATTTTTACAAAACATTTATATCGCCATTCGTATTGGCCTAAAATGAGTAAAAAAACACCTCATAATTCTGCAAGTGGTGCTGGCGAAATACGTCCAGCACGAGTTGCTCCAGTCAGGTCGCCATTTGTGTTACGTGGAGCCATTTGTGTTTGGTCTTTTCATCACACAAAAAGCTGCAACTATAAAAAAAAAGTTGCTGCTATCAATACGAAAAAAGCTAGCCTTTCAGAAGTATTATTTGTTTTTTTGGGAGCCAGCTACCCCATTCTCTCTTCCCTCCCCTTTATATAACACCTTATGAGTTGCAAAATAAATACACCTGTGCAAGATTTTTCTAGTTTTCTGAAAGCAAAACTTGGGAGACAATGTGCATTGCACTCCCAAGATTTCCTCCAAGTTTGTTATTTCCCATATCTCTATCATGTTAATATTTGCTTGTATCTCTCATTTTTAAATTAACGTATCATTTACAATTATAATTTTTTTAGAATTAAGTTTTAATCTCAAATTTAACTGAAGTAGTAATTTATATAATTAGATTAATTTTTTAGAAGTTATTATTATTATGATTAATTATTTATAACAATTTTTTTGTAGTTATATTTTGGTATATGATGAATTCGGTTATATATAACAAATAACATTAGTTTATTTTTATACTTACATGCTAAATTCATATATATTTTATTTTAAATACAATTACTAAGTCAAATTATTTTTGAAATAATGCTCTGAGAAAGCTTCCTGTGCACTGCGCAAAACCCATCTTATACATGTTTAGCTAATGGGGTTTGGGAAACCCAATGGAGCTTCGTATTTTGCCAACAATGATTGCGGAACCACATGAGGTGTTTTGCCAGTCTTGCAAAATGCATGGTGCTGACATTGTACGGGATAACAATGTGTTTCATCAATGCTGATGGCGAAACATACCACATGATTTTTTTTACTCATTTTATATCAACACAAATGGTGATATACGTTGTTTCACCAAAGAGAATGGTGAAACTCGTATCAAAAACAGACCCTGCGTAAAAAGTTTCAAAAAAAATCTGTTTTGGAAATATGTTTATAAAAGGATTCATGTTGGGTTAATTTGCCTTGATTTGACAAAGTTTTAAGTATCTTATTGGACAATTTATAATCCTTTTCAAAAATAAAAATAGGACAATTAGTAACAGTCATTAGGACAGGTATGTGCTGTTCTCTTCCATTTCTAGTTCACGCACAAAACAATTGAATAAAACTTGATATAATATATGAATAAAATTATATTATATTATGTTAATTTTTTTCATTGTATATAAATTTAATATTGAAGATAACACAAAACAAATTTGTTTTCATTGTATGCAAACTACTCTACTTAATAGTTTTCTTTTTGTATATATTAAATTATCATGATTCAACCTTCAAAATTAAATTTTTTTATTGAATGGATCAAATTTATAATTTCTATAAAATGATAGTGCAGCTCCCGTCATAAATACCACTAGTTTTTTCTTTAATTTTTACTACCTAGGACCACTGGATAATATTTCTGTTTGGCTCATTCAGCTCTTCTGCTGACCATACCTTTTATATTTGGAAATATCAGAGCATGCCATAAGTTTAGAGAATATCATAAATAAATAAATTATTTTGTAAAAATATAACTTTATAATAATATAGAAGTTTATAAATATTTTTTTTGCATATAATTAAATTATTAGTAAATGAAATATTGAAATTGTATTTTACTGATTAAATAATTTTTACATGTCATATAGTAATAAGATAAGGAAAAAATGAAAAAAAAAATTACAAAATTAAAAAAAAAAGGGAGAAAAAAACTTCTCAAATGCGGATAACTTGATATCATACGTGTGTATGATTGAAGATAAAAAAAATAAAGTTTGATATTATTATCGTTACTAGCATCAATGGCTTGTAATATTAGATTTAACTTCTTAAACCAAGACCTTGGTTTGAATTTTTTATTAATAAAAAAATGTAATTAAAAGAAAAAAATCTACTAAAAATAATGAATAAGATTCTTACATAGATATTAAAAATAATAAAAAAGTAATTTCAGAATCAGAATAACTTAGTGAGTCACACTAGGAATGAACTATTTTGATTTCAGAATCAGAATAAAGGTCACTCCCAACTTTCATGCCATCTGCATTGCCTATCCTCCTCTCTGGTTGAAGTCCCAAAACAAACTTGATAAAATCTTCAAATTAATAGTGCCAGAAACACCAGTCAATAATTTCCCCAACTTCGAAATCACGAATTTTGAAACTGAAGAGAAAATATTCTCAAATTGCGTTTGAATATGGCTATAAGCTGCAACAAACAAGAATTCTTGCTACGACCCGTTTTTCACGCTAGAGAATCCACCACAGCGTTTCTACCTCCACTAAGGTCTTTGTTCTTCTTTATCTTATCCCCGCAATAAAATGCGGCGTTTCGTTTCATTGCTTTTGTTAAGTGTTCGTAGCAAACACAAACACGTCTCTCTCCAAAAGCCTTACGTTTCAGTAATTTGGTTCATTTCTTACAGCCTCTCACTTAAACTCCCACCGCAATCACATTCAAAAGTCAGGTAAAATATTATTCTGAGAAAGAACTTGTGATTGTTATTATAATTCTAGAATAGGGTATAGTGAAAAATAAGGTTAAACAAGTGTTATTGTCAAATTAAATCAAGCATTTTTCTTGCTAGTGTTAGTCGGTGATATATATGGTGATGTTTATTAAACATGTATGCCAATACTTCTATTTTTGTTTGTAAATGGCAACGTGTATGCGTAGTTAATATGAATTTCTTGTTACTGTTTGTGTATGAATCCTGGCAATTGGAATTAAATAATTAGTTAAACATGTAATTTTATTTTTGATCCGTAGGAATCAAAGACAGTTACCGGGAACTTTACAACAACATACGCACCCTCTTTAACCAACTGAGCTAGATTGCCTTGCTAGATTTACATATGTAATTGATTAAGGCCCTGTTTGAAAGAGCTTATTTACTGCTTATTTGGACTTATCTTATACATGAGCACTTGTGTAAGTGTTTGGTATAACTTATGAAAATAATTTTTGATAAGTCCCTAAGTTGTTTACTTTTTTTTTCTACTTATTCTGATAAGCTCTTTAGGATAGCTTATGAAAACAACTTACAGCTTATGTAAAAGTCGTTTAATCCTATTCCCCTTTCGATGATAAAAATAACTTACAATACAGGTGATTCTATACTTTAATTAAGTTGTTTATCCAAACAGGCCCTATATGCTTAGAAACTTACTGAAGAGTGTTTTGCTGGTCATAGTGGTAATATTTTCATGTGTCACCTGATAGACTTCATGTATTTTCAGATTGATTTGTTTTAAATTGTGTACAAGGGCAGGAGGGTTGTTAAAATGTCTGCAACTGAAGTCACAAGCTCTAGGATATCATACGAGTCCTTTGCAATAAAGCCTCCTGAGCACCCAACTTATGATTTGAAGGGCATTATCAAGCTAGCTCTTGAAGAAGATGCTGGGGATCGAGGTTTATTTCTGAACGTTTTCTTAAGTTTCTTGCGCTAGCTGCCATGTTTCTTCCTGAGTTTTAAATTTATAATTCACACTCTTGAGTTGTTAATGTTATCTTCACTGTTTATTATAAGCAAGTGTAAATTCTTTTATGCCATTGGGCTTTGGCAAATTGCTAATACTGATACATACTGTTATTTGGTAGTTATCATGACATTGGGTATCAATGTTGTTTTGATTGTAGGTGATGTAACATGCTTGGCCACCATTCCATTTGACATGGAAGTGGAAGCTTATTTTTTGGCAAAGGAGGATGGCATCATTGCTGGAATAGCTCTTGCAGAGATGATATTTCATGAGGTTGATCCTTCTCTGAAGGTATGAAAGCAATATGCAGATGGTCTATCATTATATTTGTGGTTGGTGCTTGGCTGAATTATTGTAGGATTACTTTCAACTATCAGGTGGAGTGGAGTAAAAATGATGGAGATTTTGTCCATAAAGGGCTACAGTTTGGAAGAGTTCATGGTAAGGTCATTATTAGGAAAACATAATTACAAAAGCAAGTGGCTTCATTTGTAATTAATTTCATGAATGACTTCTATTGATTGTGCAGGACGGGCTCATAACATTGTTGTAGCTGAAAGAGTAGTGCTAAACTTTATGCAGAGGATGAGTGGCACTGCAACTTTAACTAAGGTAATCTGTTGTTTACTAAAATATTTTCTTTTTGTTGAATTTTTTGTAATATGCTTATGCTAACAACTACCTAACAGTTTGTGATTATTGAACTTAGTTAGCTAACATTATATGCTGTTTTAAAGGTCTCTGTAAGGCTATTGAAAATATTTGATGTCAATTATTGACAAAGTTGGGAATATTGGATCACAATTGCAAAATGGCTGAATTGGTTAGATTTAAGATGATTTACTTGGGTTTTTAGCTATTTTGTCTAGAGCATAGTTGTTAATATCATGCTATAGTGTTCAATGGCTTGCCATAGGTTCTTGCACAGCTGCACTATGCTAAATGTATAGCATGGCACTATGCTACATGTATAGCAGCTGACTTTAAACATAATAGTCCAGAACTATCTTGGGACGAAACAAGGTTTTCACTTGTTGGAGATGAGTTCTTTTCAGTCTGGGATAATAAACACAAATGAATAATTACTTAAAAATTCTATTAGCTGTTTTTGGTGCATAGTTATAGTTTTGAATGGTATTACAAATATCAGTTTGTCTTTTGCTTTTCTTTTTTTTAAAGATGTTATTTTAAATTATATGCATTATAGTTAGTGTTATGAACTGCCTATTGTGGCAATGGCAAGTGCTATATTTGAGAGAACTATGGTCTAGGATAGTTTCCATACTGTGTAGGCTTCTCATATATCTTAACCCAATTTTTTTGAAAAACTTTGCAATTTGCAACAACAATCAAGTATTGTGCCACCAGGTAGATTTGGTGTGCACCCCAACTTTGTTTTGTATATATTCTTCCCAATCTTAGTTTTCCTGGTATGTCATCACGACAACATGCTCATCAATGCTAAGCTTGGTTTGTGATCTTGTTGGCTTTGCTGCCTGATATTCACTACCATTTAGCATTGCTAGTCTTGCCATTTGGTAGACTTTTCTTTTTGAGTTTGATAGACACTTTGCAACCATAGCTTACAGTTGAAGCAAATCTATAATGTGATATGGTCTCCATTACTTTCTGATAGGAACTAGTTTTAATAATAACAGAAATGAAGTGTTCTTTACACTATAAGAGAATGCTGGATTCTGGAGTTCCAGCCTTGGGAATAGAGACTCCTAGAGTGAGAATTCCTGCCTTAGGAATGGCGGCCAATCTCACTCAATACCTCCCTTTGCACTAATTTTCTACCCACTCTTCACTCCCATACTTCCGTTTTATCTTCTCATTCCAGTCCTTCCTTCCTACACTTGCCTTGTTACAGCCCTTTGCATCCAAATTCCCCATCTACCCATTACTCATAGTGCTCATGAAGGCTGATAATTTCACAAATTGTTGATGATAATATGGCTTCTTACAATGATGTTTGTAAATGTAATGAAACATATCAATGTCACAAATATGAAAATAAGTTGACGTATGTAGTCAGATTGAATGTAAAAGATGGTAATGTGTTACATCTCACTTGACCCAATAATTAGTAAAACCTTTATTATCGTATAATTCTTGACTGTGTTATAGATTTCATGTTTTTCCACAGGCAATGGCAAATGCAGCATACCCTGCATATATGTTGGAGACTAGAAAAACTGCTCCAGGTCTTCGTTTAGTGGATAAGTGGGCGGTATGGACTTTTGGTCACTTCCTTCCAGTAATTAATAACCATTTATACTTTTGCACATAAAGTTTACTCAATAAGCTAGTGTACATGTGCTTTGATAGGTATTAATTGGTGGAGGTCGGAACCATAGGATGGGTTTGTTTGATATGGTGATGATAAAAGATAATCATATATCAGCAGCTGGAGGTGTTGCTGATGCTCTTAAAGCTGTTGACCTGTATCTGGAGCAAAACAATCTTCAAATGGAGGTTGAGGTGGTGCTCTCTTTCATTGTTCTACACATTTCTTTTCTTTTTTCCATTTTGAGGTCTTTGTGGTCTTTTCTCAACTTCGAAAGTTCATGAAAATTGTGACACTTGCCAGGTTCCAACTGTGACTTATTAGCAGTTGCTGCTGTTTGCCACACAATAAACTAATAACTATTTCGTGTAACAAATGATTTGTTGATGCAGCAACAAGATGATAGGAATAGATTTTACTGACAAGTAATAATTCCTTACAATAGGGAAAATCCCTCTTCACTGAAAAACAAAAAAAAGCAGATAGAAAGAAATACATGTGGTTTGTTGAGGGTCTCCTTCCTGCAGTAGAGTCCTAATTCCTTATTGAATTGAATGATTGACTGGTTGCCCTTCTCCCCCTTGCATCCCTCTTATCATTTCCTTTACCAGATTTCACACCTCCGTACCCTCCTTCCTTTCCTGCCTGCCACATTTGCAGTGGTGACAACTGAAATTCTCGTCCCTACTGCCCTAGTAACTGTATCTGGTGTAATGATACTGATATGTTTTTAGTTATCAATGGAAACAACAAAATATCAGAATGAGTGTGTTGAAAAGAGAAAGGCACGAATGAAATGAGAGCAATGCTCCCCTAAGTCAGAGAAAGGTTATCTGAGCTCCACTTTTTATTCTAAATCCATCATACCCCACCGCCAAATCCACAATCCCAATTATAACAGAAATATTCCTCACCTTCTCTCTCCTCTAACTAACTCACTAACCCACAGTGCTCACTACAACTCTCAGGCCTTACTATGTTTGGGCGTTCTAGAGTATACCTTAAAGGGCCTATCCATTTAGAAGCTAATTTCCTATCAGATACTCATCTAAAACTTCACCTGTCCTCAATATGAATATTTGGGTAAATGCCATGTAACTGCTGAGTGGCATAACTTCAGTGGGGTGCCATTGGTGTTTCAAGGTTTTTTTTGTGTTTTTTCCAGGTGGAGACCAGGACTCTTGAGGAAGTGGAAGAAGTTTTACATTATTCATCTCAAACAAAGACTTCTTTGACTCGAATAATGTTGGACAATATGGTTGTACCTCTACCAAATGGGGATGTGGACATATCTATGCTAAAAGAAGCTGTGCAGTTGATAAATGGGAGATATGAGACTGAGGTATTCACGACTAAATTTGCTTAGTTTAATCTTCACAAAATATTTTTGATTATTTGTTAGAATAAACGATGCAGAATATTTTGGTACTGGTTTTATATTTTTATTTCTATCATTCTTGTGTCTGTCAATTTGTTGAGAAACTAGCATGTCTACTCAGTTGTTTAATCGTCTAAAGAGATAGATGGAAATTCGCTCAGCGATATGTGATGTCCAAAATTATGGGTACTCTTTAATGTTGGCCCTTATGCCTAGAGATCATATTTTTATGGGTTCATGGCTCATGCGGTGAAAGATATTGTTTTGGTTGTCATCAGTTTGCTAAGTCATATTCTCTTTTTCCTTTGGACTAGTTGGTTTTTCTTGCATTGTCGTGATCTTGATTAACTTGGGTCACTTAATTTCAGAATCTCGGATATTATGTGGATATCATAAATTGAGAAATGCTAGCGACGTTCTCTAACACTTTTTTCAACACGCTTTGTGATTGACCAAAATTTGTTAAAGATGAACAATTTTAATGGGTCTCACTTATCATTAAAGGTTCTATCTTAATTTAAATATGAGATCATCAAAACTGGTGGTTATCTACAGATTTCAGCCAATCAGAGAGTGCTAGAGGGAATGGTAGTAGCATTCTTCTCATAAATTTGGACGAGGATGACTTTAGGTACTAATTTCTAGTGTAATTTTTGTGATGTCAGGCATCAGGCAATGTCACACTAGATACTGTACATAAAATTGGGCAAAGCGGAGTGACCTACATTTCTAGGTAAACTTTAAGTTTGGTTGTTCCACTTCATAGAATCTGGTATTATTATACATTTTGCTTCCTTTTCTACTTAAATAAATATTTAGTCGTTGAAGATCTTGAAATATTTTTATCTTGCATTAATATGAAATTAAAAAATTATATAAAATAGACAATAATTAGAGGTATTAACTTGAAAAATAAATCATAATTTGATGACCCAAACCAAATCAATCCGATTTTAGTCTGATTGGTTCGGTTTGGATAGTCCATTATATTTTTAAGTTTGAATTAAATCAATCAAATTATTCGTGTTTAGTATATTCTGATATATTTAGGATAAGATTATTAAGTATTTGGATAAAACTTCTTGGTGTTTAGTGTATTCTGATATATTACTTAGTATTCAAATATTTATAGTTTCTTGATATAAAAAGTGAGTTGTTGAGTTGTTTTATTGTTTATCTGATGTTTGAGTTACATAAATGTAACTCTTTTAAAATTTATTATTTCATTAAGTCATTTACATTTTCTTATATTTTTCATTAATCGTATTTTATATGTAATATTTACAATTTTTAAAGTTTTTTTTATGACTTCTTATTATTGGTCCTAAAGACCAGTCCGTTAGCCCGTGGGCCAAATGGGTTATAGACACAGACAAGGCATAATTGTGGTCCATTTAGAAGTAGATTAGGTTGGCTGTCTTTCTAAATGCAGATCAAAACGAACTAGACTGACTCATCCACCTATAACTAAAACCAACATTCTTTTTGCATACACCGACTCATGCTCACCTATAATTAAAACCAACATGGTGTATAACTCTTAAACAATGTTGGCCAATGCATGCGTCAACAAATATCCTGTTTTTATAAATTACAATCTTCTGTACCATACATGTAGGGTAGGAATCCTTTTCTTGATTCTTCTAAGTCAATGATTACGATGATTTTTTTTTTCTATTTTGGTAATTGGCATGGCATGGTTGTTATTGTATAAAAAACTCACATATAGTGCTATTTCCTGATAATAATACCATACTCTTGCTTATTGCATGTTCTTTTATCAGGATCGAACCTAGTCCGTTATGGATTAATTGTAAGATAATTATCATATGAACTGAGGATGCAGACATAATACCATACTGACTTGGCTTTTTTGGCAGTGGTTCGTTGACTCATTCTGTGAAAGCACTAGACATCTCCCTCAAAATTGATACCGAATTAGCACTCAAAGTTGGAAGGCGCACTGGACGAGCTTGATTGGCCTTCTTAAGATATTACTATTATCTATCAATATTTTGTATCGGGTTTTTTTCCCCCTATTTTGTCACTTTTGTGTGACTTTTTTTTTTCATAGGCAAATAAAACAAATATATATTATGGAGCACAAGAAGTGCCATGATACACAAACAGAGTTACCCCTATGCTGATCAAGACAGGAATCTTGTTATTCGTGAAATAATATATTGCTACCATATAAAATAATATATAAGTGGTTACCGAACATGAACTACATACTTTTTTTTTTTATTTGGCGAAATGAACTACATAGTTTAGCATTTGTTTATACACGTAAGTGACGTAAAAGCGTGACAATATGCAAACAGGATAATAATTTGGGGATCTTTATCAAGTATTCGAATCTTGATTGGTCTTTGGGATAAAATAAATCGTTAGAAAGAGAATATCGATTTTGTGTGTGCTTAAAGTTTCCAAAGAAGATTTATTAATTTTGTAATTGAATCAGGAGCCGTGGAAGAGAGATTTAAGTTATTTTTTTAAGATATTTTTTTTCTTAAACGAATTTATATTTAATTGTTACGTTGATAGTATTTAATGTTGAAGTTATTAAATGGAACAAGTTGATATTAATCCGTATATGATAAACGTTAGGTAAAGTATCTTATATTTTCATTATCAAGTCAAATTAATTGATGACATGTGAAATGAATATATTTCCAGTAGTAATTAGTTTTCAATAATACTCTGAAATTTAAAAAAATGTTCACATATCATTTAATTTTTTTAAAGAGATATATTTTTTTTTATTTAAGTTATGTGTATTAAAAATATTAAAATGTACCTTTAATAAATATAAATAAAAAAATTCTACGTTATACTTTTTAAATATCAATATCATTATATACATCATAATTCTATTATTAAAATTATTAAAAAAGAATACATTCAATTATTCTTTTTAAAAAAGATTTTATATACGAACTAAAGAGTATCTTAATTTCATAGACATGCCAATTTTTTATAGGGATTAAAGTGTAATGTTAATTTTATTTTATATGCAAACTAAGAAATAAAACATATTTGATGACTTTATGCTTTGTCACTTTTTTGTTGCACACGTCAACACTTGTTTAACCCGATTAAATGAATGAAAAGGTAATGTTTTTTTCATATAAGGTAGATTCTAGGGTGAACTATCAATTAAATGATTCACCAGTGCACCCGTATTTAAATAGCATTTTAATGTTTGTAGGCACCCGTATTCTGTGTTATTTAGTGATCGTCGAATATATAATATAAAAGTTGGTGGGTGAAAAATTACCATAAACCTGCTGATGGGTTATTTTAAAATGATTTTTAAATTAAATAGGCTATCGTAATTGATGTTAATGATCCTGTAAAGTAAGTAAACCATTTTTACAAGGGGCTTAAAGGTCATTTCATAATTACTGGTTCAATTTTAATTGACCTATTGAAATATTATTTACCTACTGTAGGCTGTTTTCTTACTTAACCACGTGAACCATTTCCCTTACGTCTCCACCGTAGAAAATCAGTAAATATCAAGTATAGAAACCAGATAATTAAACCTCAAATTTTCTTATGTTATGTATAATGTTTATGTTAAAATAAAGAGATACAATGAAGTATTTAATACTTTTTGCACCAAGAAAAGAAGTATTTAATACTTTTTTTAATTAGATCAAATAATGGTCAACAAACACACACACAATTTAATAATAAGTGTGTGTTCTTTCAAAATAAAATAAAATTATAAGTGTAAGCTTGGTGATTATATTTTCTGGTTTTATATTTGCATGACCTGTGCATTTCTCCTTGGTTTTTTGGTATTCGTAAATTAGCAGCAGCTCCTAATTTTAAGTTGTTAAATCAAAGGGTATTTGTTTGTTAATGTTTGAGCTGCATTCCTAGTTTTAAGTTGTTAATTTTAAGTTGTTTACTGCGCCTATTTTTTTTTGGTATTCAGACTTATCAATCCAAAATGTAAAATTATATTTTATAATGATTACAGATTTTGACTTCTAAAATGATCATCAGAAATGCAAAAAAAATATTCTGAAAAGAACGCAGGAAGCACCAATCTGCATTCCTTTATCAACAAATGCAATTTGCAAACACTCTCTACCTTCACGCGCGCTCACCTTCTAAGCAAGCCAAGCTAAAGATCACTACGTACTGTTCAGTTTTCTTTGATGTGGATAGAGAAATATTAACGTACAGAACCAAAGGATATTATGGGGGAATTAATCACTTGTATGATCACTGGTCTTCGTTACCATAATCACTTGTCTAATGGATGCTTATCCAAATCCATTTAAAAGATGTCTTTAATTGTATAATGATCATTTTAGTTGAAATTTATGACAGTAATATGGTTTTATATATTATTTCCTTCTTTCCTATTTTTAAGACCGATTACCTAATTATTCAGACTTATTAAAAAAAATTAATTTAGTAAATAAAAATTAATTTATTTTGAATTTATATATATATATATATATATATATATATATTAAAATTATCCTTCTCATCAATAATTTTTTCTCTCCGCTAATTATTTGTTAGTGTAACTAATTTGAGGTATTTTAGTCTAAAAATAATTAACATAAAAAACATTATAAATTGAGTGTTATAAAAAAATAAATATTATTTTTAATTTGGATCTTATAAATAAAATCATTTGAGTTCATTTATGATACTTGATAAGATAAATATTTTTATTTTTTATGTTTGATTTGAAAAAAAGGACAACACAAATCTAGCAACTGAAGAAGATGTGATAAAATATTTAGTTTTTGTTAATAAAAAATGGTGGGGTAACTTTTTATCCTAGGTATTAAAGACATATATCCCTAATTGTATCTCTTTAATAATAAAAAAAATAGTAGCTAAACCGTGTAATTATTTTAAAAAAGGAAACATTGAATTTGTTATATTTTAATCTCTCTTTTATTTTGATAAATACATTAAATTTGATATAAATTGTATTAAGATAATTAATATTAAATATTTTAGTAGATTTATATTATTTTACTTGTGTTATCTATTTGTGAAAGGATTTTCAAGATTAAAAAAATTGTTATATGACTTGTATCTTTATTATGGGTTATTCTTGTTGCCTGTTATCATATTTCTAACAAAAACTTGACTATGCTTTTATTCTTTCAACTTGGGTAATTAAGTTTTAGTCCTTGAAAAAAATATTTTTATTAGTCCTTCAATTGAAAAATTTCTTAGTCCCTCTTTATTCATTATCTTTATACAATTTGTCACAGTTTTAATAATCAAAATTACTTTTTTAATTTATTTTAAAAATAATTTTGTGATTTTAAACCACTAAAATATTTTAGTCATATGATTTGTTAATTGTTTTTTATGATTTTAAAGAAGAAAAATAAAAACATAAATGTGAAATTATTACATATTTAGGTAGTTTTAATGTCACAAATGATTTTGAAGAAATTAAAATACATTTTTGACAATAAAAAAGTGTCACAAATTATAACACTATTAACACATAAAACAGTATCACAAATTATAACACTACTAACACAAAGAATAATAGAAACTAAAAACAATTTTTTAAATATTTAAAATACTAATAAAAATAATATTTTTCAAAAAATAAAAAAATAACTACTCAAATTTAAACACTAAAAATGTATTTTAAACCTTTCACAGAATCAAGGGACTCAAAGAAATGAGTATTTTAGTCGTTATTGGGTTGTTGAGTGATGGAGAAGAGTGTAGAGAAGGAAGTAAACGAATACACTCGAAGAACGGAATGGACAAAATATATTTTATATATTAAGTTAAAATGTAATTTGTATCCCTTTATTTTTTTAAAATATGTGATTTAAATTTCTCTATTTTTAAATGAGATATTTCATCATCATTTAAAAAAAATCATGATTTTAATTTCTTCTTTTTTAATTGAAACATTTCGTCTTCCAATTTTAAAAAAATTCATAATTTTAATTTTTGTGACCATTTTTAAAAATTGATTAATATATGTCTATTTAATATATCCACTTGATAAATGCTTTTTTTAATTATTTAATTTCTAACATGCTTAACTTTTTTTTAGAAAAGAAAAAAAATACATAATTAAGTATGAAATTGAAAAAAAGAACTAAAATCACATAATTTTTTAAAAAAGTGAGAGACAAAATGTCTTAATTAAAAAAATATAAAGATTAAAATTAAGGATTTTTTAAAAATAAAAAATATAATATTTCAATTAAAAAATAAAAAATTAATGCAAGCTCATGCCCTCAATCACTACTGGACTATGCACATTACATTGTGCCTTCCTTGAGCTCACCATCTTTGTCGTAGGTATCTTCCACGCCACCTCGCCCCATCATCGAACTGTTCAGTTACCGTTGTCATTGTCATTGCTAGGTCAATCTCTCATTTTCCCTATTTGATTGTTACATTATTGTGCCTTCAAGGGTTGCTGATATTGAATGAAGAAGCATCACTGAGGATGTTAAAAAGCCTCTATTAGGGTATGCATCCTCATAACTCCAACATTTCCCTGAAATTGTGGCCATGGAGTTGATGTTCATCTTCAAAACATTTGGCAGAAAAAAAAAATTATTAGTTATGAACGAGTTTTACCATCCTTTAGTGAGTTCTCATTAATAGTGTTTAGGTCATGGTTGGAAATATCTAAATCCTAGTTAGACTACATAGAAAAACAATTTGGGAAACTGATTTATTAGATTCTGATTTCCTTGTCCCAAAGCCATCAATGGATGCGTTAGAGGAAAAGTGGTGGAAATGGTTAGAAAGTTTCCCTACAAAATTTGTCATACTATGCAACCTTGGTGATAGTGTACAACTTATGAGATTTTCCTTGTGAGCCAATGCAATGATGTAGTCAACACTTGTTGATAGTGCCTAAAGTATTGTTATTTATGGTACTATAGCAAATACCAACATGGATTCTCATACAAGTAAAAACACTCCATCTTGCCAGGCTAATCGATTTACTTTACCCATCTATTTTGTTAAATTTTGGTAGCAATATTACAAGTAAAAGAACATTTTTCACATCAAAAGAACATATATGATAGACAAGCAAAAATACCAAAATGGTCATGCCTGGCAAGCCACCACTAATGGTCGCGCCTGGCAAGCCACCACTAGTGATCGTGTCTGACAGGCCACCACTTCCTCCCCCTGTCCCACCTCCCCCGTCACCTAATCACGTCATGCCACATGTCAGCTTCTCGTAGAACGCACTCCTCGGGTAAACACGTTATAGTAAAAAAAGAGACTCATAGAATAAATAATTACAAAACAGACCCATTTTGGTAAAAGAATTTGTAAAAAGAGCAAAATTTCTGACAATAATTTAATTTATTTTGAGTAATTTGTTGATGTTAATTTATTTTAACGATTTCATAACGCAAATGAAACAAAGGACGAGGGGTTTTATAGGAAAGAAGGAAGTGGCAAGACTGGCCACCACTAGTGATCACGCCTGACAGACTACCACTAGTGGTCGCACCTGACAGGCCACCACTAGTGGTCACGTCTGACAAACCACCACTTCCTCCCCCTGTCCCACCTCCCCTGTCACTTAATCATGTCATGACACACATCAGCTTCTCGTGAAACGTGCTCCTCGGATAGACACGTTGTAGTAAAAAAAGAGACCCATAGAGTAAATAATTACAAAACAAACTTATTTTGATAAAAAATTTGTAAAAAAGACCCAGTTTGATATTTTTGCCATGATAGACACATGCTTGAGATGTACCCGACATGAAATACCATGGCAGAATTACAACCAAAAGGTTTCATAAAATCCAAATCAAAGCAATTGGTGTTATTTCACTATATAATTTGTACGAGGTACCAAAACATAATTATCATGACTACTTTTTTCTGTCATCCCTCTCAAAAAAATATGAGTTGAATTTATAACATGTAAAAAGCAATGTGAATCAGAATCAGAAAAACTGCAAGATATGACCACCAAAATCATTGTTGAACTAATATCACAAGATGACGAGCTGCAGGAAAACATGATAATGTTTTCCAACGGTAATATCACATATATTATGCCTAAGAGGCTAAGAAAATGCATAGGTAATCTCATGCCACAAATTCTATGGAGATATAGCTCAAATACCCAACATAAAATGAAGTCATGATGATTGGAATGATGAATTAATCAAATGCATGCATCAATTGAGATAAGCAAAAAACAAAATAGTAGCTCCAAAGATACTAAGATAGTAAAATTACATAACAATTGACTAAGATATTAAAATTACATATAATTAAACAAACCCTAATGACTTCCAAAAAAATCTGGTAGGTCAAAAATGCATAATTACTAAAATTTTAGTATCAATGTTAAGAGGGAAAAGAATAATTAAGCACAAATGAAAAAAAATAACATTATAAGAAGTTAGAGGGAGCTCCCTTCAGTCCAAGCAAGGACAAGAAAAGGAAGAAATTTACCTCCCGCATCATTCACACATTCACAATAACATATCATGAAGCCGAATCTATTGTGTTTGAATGAATGAGTCAGCAGCTAATTCAAACCCCTTTCCCATCCATGAGTGGACTGAAGGAAGCTCTCTTCAACTATTCCTAATAGTATATACATCAATATTAATCCAAAAACAATTTTAATTGCATTGAAAAACAACTTGGATAGCAGGAATGTTAAAATATTTCACCATATATAAGGTCTATCAAAACAAAATCACAATGAGACAATGTTCAAACGAAAATTACAAAATATATTTAGACTTCAAAACACTAACGATAGAGTGCTTGGATCTTTAAAAAATAAATGAAAATAATCACACTTGCCACGGGCAAGAACAATAAAAGATAATTACAAAAGACAACAAAACTTTGAAACAGAAATAACTGTTTTTAGTGTTTATGACATCTTTAAAAGTGAACATACTCATAAATTCCATAAGTAATCAATCTAATCGAATAAAACTTTCTGGTCAGTAGACACTACATGTAATCCATATAATAAATCATAATTCATATATACTACTAATATAACAGGAATACTTCACATTATTTCAAATATAATTTTGGCTTGTGAAACTTACTTATTTTGAAGGTAAGACCTGATATAATTTCACTAGCGAATGAATTGAATTATATTCTGCACAGAACCTTTATCCTTTCCATTTGAAAATATGTTCATAAGATAGGAATTACAAGTTTTACTGCAATCTCAGCTGTCAAGGAAGTACTACATTTCCCTGAATGAGCATCCTACATCTTCTCAGGGTCATTAGCTTTCAGTAAAGTGCTCTAGCAAAAGAACCCTAACCCTACGTTAAAACAATCAAAAAACAAAATCTGGATATAATACATCAAGAATTGACAGAATGTTTTCTTTCACAGTAGTAGAATAGTGTGTGCCCTTGTTTCTAACCCTTTGATTATTCATGCACAAGCTGATGAATGTATAGCAAACAAATTATGAACGTGCATGAATTAAACCAAAACTGGCTTCTATCTTAGATTTTGAACACGTGCGCAATGTTATATTCATAAAGGGACTAAACCAAAACCGGCTTCTTTCTTAGATTTTGAACACTTGTGCAATGTTATATTCACAAAGGGACAACTTATAACGCAAATAACAAGCAAAAAACATCAACTATATTATATCTTACACTTACAGCTTTACCATTCTCATAAGTTCCCACCATGATTCCTTCGGTGTTGAAAGAAATGAGAACCAATATGACAGAGAAAGGGGTGAAGAAAACACATTAGAAAACCAATGACTTTATTTAAGTAAAGTAACAAGCTAAAAAATCAAAGGCAAAAAAAATTAAGAGTGCAATACTTATAGAAATGGGAAAAATGGAAGAGAGTTGAAGGGTCAGAAGCACAAATCAGAAATCAGTGGAAGAGAAGAGAAGGTGTGTTATTAAAGAAGTAGCGGAGGGAGGGAGAGAGAAAAGGATGGGAACTGTCACTGTCTTCATTAGAGTCAGAGAAAGGAAAGCGATTGAAGATCTCATAACCACACATACAAATCTAGCAAAGCACTGTTTTCCAAAAGAAATGAAAAAACAAAGGTAAGGAAAAATCATCTTTATCTTTTCCCAGCAAGGGAATTTCTTTTGCAGGAGACTTTTTTGCTGCAAACATATGATAATGAGATTGGATATTGAGAAGCAGGAATAGAGCGTTTTTCTTTCTTGTTTCTTCTTCCTTTGTGATAACAAAATCATCAACCTCCTTTCTTCTCTTATACACACACTCTTTTCTTTCTCTCCCCGAAAAAACTGATAGAGAAACTTACCACACACATAAAATCCAACCTACCCGTACTGTTTAAGTACTGTAAAGAAAGAGATAAATAAATAAAAAAGAAGAGTGGGATGAAAGGTGGGGTTCTCATTGCCCCTTTAAGTCATTCTCTCTCATCTTTTGTGCCAGTAATAGTCGATTCACTCAACTGTAGTGCACTGTTTTCTATGACACTCTATGGTCACTATCTAGGTTTTGATTTTGAATTTTTTTCATATCATTATTTACAATCATTTATTATTACACGGTTGTTGCTATAATAATAATAATTACTCCAGGTCATATCAACGATTTTTTTTTTTTGCTTTACTACGTTAATGGGGTTTGTTAACATTAACTTTTAAATATTTTAAGCAATTAAAGGTAAAAAAAAATATATTAAAAAGTATGGCTAACAAACATCCTAACAACATTGCTTAATAAATAAATAAATAACTTTATCAAAAACTGTGACGTTAATATATTAATATTTAATATTATAATATTTCTATTTTTACCTTCTCAATTAATATCCGTAAGATAAAATTGTTGCAATCTATTAAAATTATTCAAAACATTTTTATAAATATTTTTTAATAAAATTTATGTTTGTAACTATTTAAAATAAGTCTAAACCATGGTGCTAGGAAATTTTCTTTTTTCTATATGAATAAAATAAAAAAACAAGCACCGAAAGATTTATATAATTTAACATGCTGTTGAACCGGAGCTAAATCCCTCGGATGGTGCTAGGAAGTCAAGAGTGTGTTTGTTAAAAGATATTATTAATATAGTTTATTTTAACCCACCGCCTTTTGTTATGAAAATAACTAATGGTATTTCTTTAAGCTTTCAACATATATTTGATGGACTTTATCGCACATTACTGGCAATGCCATTTATTTTCTTTCCACACAGACAAAAAGTTATTCTCAACTTATTAAAATAATTTTGTTTAAGAACACTTATAAAACAGTTCAGAATTTATTTGAAAGAAAAATAATCTTAATTTGTCTTTCATTGAAAAATAACTTTTACAATACTATTTATATATAATTAAACACCCATTCAAAAAATATTTAATTAAATTGTTTGCGTAAACAAACCCTAAACAGTAAAGTTTCAACAATACAAATAATCAGAAATTTCAGTGATGTCTTACATCTTGAGGAAATATTATAAAAGAAGGATTTGAAGTCACTAATTAGTCCGGCGGAGAAAAACATGAAGCAACAGATTAGGGTACTTAGAATTGTCCAATTTAAAATGAGATGACTCACTCATCTACCAGACTACGGATCTGCAGTATAGTAACACACAGCTTTTCTTCACGATTCAGATTTTCAACCACACGTTAAAAAGGCCATGTTTGATTTGATAAGGGATATTTTATAGTTTTAGTATTATTTTAAAACTATTACAAAAATGATAGTATGTTATTGTATGTAATTATCTTTTTTTGTTACATTTTTTTATATGTGATTTTTAAATAAAAAACTTTATATTGTTTCATTTTTTTTTACAAAATATTTATAATTCACAATATTATTTAAGTTTTGAAAATAAAAAAATTCAAATATTCTTATGTATAGTCAAATATTCTAAAGTGATTTTGGGATAAATGTCTTTTGTCTGAATAATAATAATAATAATAATAATAATAATAATAATAATAATAATAATAATAATAATAAAGTCTGGAAAAATGTGTTAGCTGAGTATAATGGGTAATTTGTCTCCGTGAATAAATGACTATCTTTTGAAAGCAAACACAGGTAAATCTTAATAAATAACATTTTGACATCCAAATTTGTGTAAATCTTAATAACAATTCCACATGGAGTCACACAAATTTGTGTTTAAAAAAGAAGACAGGGAAGAAGTGAAAAGAAGGAGTAAAAACTAATTCAATTAGGTGAATAGAACTAAAAATTACCCTAAAACCCAATTTCTAAACATCATGATGATAATAAGTTATAAATTTTATTAAAGACCCGTTATATCTTGTCTCTTGACAGTTAATTAAAAAATACAATTAAAAGTTAATAACAATGTGAAAAGCGGAGAAAAAAAGTTTACTTTTTTTATTGCAATTGTTTTTAGGTCTTAGTTTGATGGAGTATGTGTGTGTTTAACCAACAAAAGATGAAAGGATATGTAAAGACTAAGGATGTGTTTGAAGTCTCGTTCAACGTCAATAGACTCGTCCACATTCACTAATTAGACTTTCAAACCCTAATTTGGTTCTCACCCTTTATATATATATATATATATATATATGCATTTAAGAGCAATGATTCTCTAATAATCAATCTTTTAATTTGTTTAGAGCCACTAAGATATGTGTAAAGTGAGATTCGATTAGTACATATAGACATGAAATACTTTATAGAGCAGTAACTATGTAATTGTCGTGGGCCTTGGGGCATGTGACATGCAAGCCCCAAAGGAGTCCAGGTTGGATTTTTCCCTAACATATATTCAACCTTTTCAGTTTATTATAAAGAGATAATATAGTTTGTTAATATTATATGTCACGTAAAAATTGTTAAGATTATGTAATGATTTATTCTTTCAACACTAAAGATAAAATATTTGCGTGAGTAAAAATTAAAACCTTAATTCTTAAGGAGCCATGATTTAAAAATGAGTTTAATAGCATATTTTTTAAAGAAAAATGCACTATTTATTCTTTCTTTTTTATAAATAATATGGGTTTTAGAAAGTAACTTTTTATGAGATTATTCAATTATAAAATTATAATTAATAATAAGAAGTGTGTTAAAAGTAAAACAATATTTTTATAAAAGAAGTAAAAAATTAATACATGGATAGTGCAGAGAATTTGTGCACTATTAACTAAATAGAAATTATCATACGGAGTATCATAAATTTATTAATTTTTATAATAATTATTTTTAAAATTAATCTTAATTACATAATTTTTTATTGATTATTAGTGCAAGCCAATCCATAAAAATTAAAATCTATGAAAAAATATATTAATATATCATAACATTGTATACAATCAAATTTAAAAATATATAACATAAAACTTAAATTAAAATATATTTTATTATATATAATATCATTTTAAATATAATATCATGATAAAATATTATTTATCAAATTAAAAGTTCATCATTAATACATAATTATTTAAAACTCTCACTCCTATATATTTAAGAATATAAAACACTGACTGAAACTGTAATAACCTAAAACATAACTTAAATTAAATTATAAAATACAACAAATTTAATTTTTAAAACTCAAACCTATTATATTAAAATTAACCTCTGACCGGGTTAGTGGGATAGTAGTATAGTAGTACCCCTATATTCAATTATCCCAAAACTTTTAAGATTATTCTCGTACTTTAATTTGATTAATTATTCGGCTATGCCTTTTCTTATAACTTTTGCAAATTCAAAAGTATATGTAGGGGGACCTCTTTCCTAGATTCCTTACCCACGTACGCATGTGATAAATGATCAAATAATTAACATGAATTTCTAGGCCTTTGCCAATCATTTTATTCCAAAACACATGTGTTTCTTTGTCCTTCTGTGGTTACATATGCCAACGACACAAATCCATACTTGTTTAAATTAGGTATAATTTATTTAATTAAGTGATTATGTGTGTTAATTACGATAAACCGACAAAAAATATAGTAAATAAATCAATATGCAAGTCATTTATTTTTATATCCGTAGGCTCACGATCTCATTGTCTGTAGTATGGAAGAACAAGTTAAAAAAATTATCAAATTTTTATCTATTGGTACTGTATAACAACCCTCAAATGTTTAATATTAGCATAGCATGTACCTTTTTAGATTTAAATAAAATGTAAAAAATTAGATTAATTAAAAGAAAAATATTTTGTTAGTCTTATGTTTGGCCAGTCGAGTTATTATGAGTTTTTGTTCCCGGGATGACCTATTTAGGGGCTGCTATGCCATAACGTAATTTCATTGCTTCTGGGTTTTGGTTCCATTTATTATAAAAAATAAAAAATAAATTCTAAAACATAAATATTTAATTTTAAAAATTTTAATATTTAAAATTAAATTAAACAATTTAAAAGATTCAACCACCTAAAAAATCTGGTTGAATTAAAAGAAATGTTTAAAAGTTATTAAAAATTAATTAAAAAGACTCTGTTAAATTTTTAAAACGTTTTAAAAAATACTTGCCATTTATTTATTGATTTGTTACTTTGAATTTAACTTGATTAAGATGAGTAATTTATTATAGAGAGCAAAATAAATAATATCCATTATTAATGAGAAACGTTACATGCCTATAAATAACAAATCATATATTTTTTATACTTTGTGAGCATATATATTTTACATTATTATTTAATTCAATTAAAATTATATTGATGACATGATTTTTTTAAATAATTAAATAAAATAAAAAGCTATTTATTAGTTGGATTCAAATTAAATTCCACAAAACTAAGGAAGTTTTTAAGTGTGCAAATTATTATAAATTTTTTAATATATGAGTTCAATATAATTTTACCAAAGATGATCACAAAAATTTATCATAAAAAAAATTAATAAATATTTTATATTAATAATGAAACCAAAAAGAAAATTAAATTTCACATATCATTTACATTTTAAATAACGTTATCATGACATGCTTATATGCTTGTGACTCGTCCGTGTTGGCTTGTCTGACAAAGAGGTGGCCAATGCCCCGTATCTCTCTGCATACCAATCACCAACAACCATATATCAAATGCATTGGTTTTGATTTTGTGCACATAATTAAACTAGTGTAAACATGATCTCTTACATTGGACTTAGGACCCATGGCATGGCTTCTTGTGAAATGGTATTAGGTTGTTCACCAGCCTGTTTAATGTTGTAACTTAAGGTCTTCATTTGGAAATTTTTCACACAAAAAAAAATGTAGTGTAGACATGATCTTAAATTATACTACAGGAGTGACATGATGTGTGGTCAATGATGTAAATTATATAATTTTTTTTGCCATTGTGACGGGTTTTGATGTGAGGTAGGAAATTGATAAAAAAAAAAAATACATGGTTGAATGGTCAATTACCTTTTATGATCAAACATATTTTAAGCATATGGAGCATATGCTGCTTAATGATAAAAAAAAGGGAAGGAAAAAGTTAAAGAAAGGGAAGTTTTTGAGTAGAAAGAAATCAGAGGTTGAGAAGCAGAAAAAAGGTTAAGACAAAAGAGAAAAGATAATGAGAATTTAAAAGCTAGTCAATTTAAAAGATAATGAGAATTTGATGTTTTTTTAAGTGTGTTTTGGATTGACTGAATAAAAAAAATAGTAACCTATAAAGGTTTTTTTTATAAAATAATAAATTAATTGTTATACTTATAACGGATGTTTATAACACTCATAATTTAATTCCTTTTAATATATTTATTAACCTTTATATTTAACTACTTATAATTTGTTTGTGAGTATTGGTTTTTATATTTTCTTTCAATTAAGTGTTGATTTTTTTTGTTCTTCCAATTTAGTGATATTTTGTTTTCCATTCTTATAAAAAAAACTCATTTTAATCTTTGCAATTTATGTTTGTTTTTACTTCTTGTCTTTGTCATTAGTTAGTTAAAATAAATGATAACATCTTAATATTATCCTACCACGTCAACACAAAGTATTACACCATCATTAATGCAAAGATATTAAAGTTAAAATAAACATAAATTACATTAATTAAAATAAAAAATGATATAAATATTTATAGGAATAAAAAAATATAATTCTCAAATTAAATATAAAAAAGACTTAAATATTAAAATAAATTCTCAAATTAAATATAAAAAAGAATTAAATATTAAAATAAATTCTCAAATTAAATATTAAAATTCATCGATTTAATAACGTAATACACTTTTTTTTTTTTACATTGAAACGGACTCATTATTTCATCAACCACGAGGTCAGCAAAGTAGGAAAAACAATTATAAGAGCAGGGGCCAACTAATAATTCGGTTGCTTTAGCCAAAGTGTGAGCTAGTGAATTTGCTTGCCTCAATAATGTGATGCTATAAGGAGATGTTTGATACGAGACAAATTTTTAGTTTTTGAAATCTTAAGGAGAGAATAGCTTTTTAGGTTTGTTTGATTTTAAAAAGTAACATCCTCTTGAAACAATGTTTCCTAAAAATATTTTTTTATCAAATTTTCTATGAAAATATTTTCATGAAAAAAGTGAAAATCTAAGGGTGAGTTTGGTTTACATTTTCATTTTCTATTTTTATTTCATGTTTTTATTTTCTGAAAACGATTTTCATTTTCAAAATATTAGAATTTTGAAAATATGTTTGGTTTGATTTTTTGTTTTCTGTTTTCAAGAAATAAAAACAGTGAAAATGCGTTTTTTTTTAAAAAGAGATGTATTTTTAGATTTATTTAAAATTATATTTTTTGTCACTGCATTTCCATTTTACGAGGTTTTTAGTTTCAACTAAAAATACTAAAAATAGGATTTTATTATTTTCAGTTATTGGTTTCACTGAAAATATTTTCAAAAATCCAACCAAACGCATTTCCATCACTATCTTCTATTTCCAGTGAAAATGAAAACAAAAAACAATCAAACCAAATACCCAAGTTAAATAAAATAAGTTTAAATAAGTACTATTAAAATATCAGTTTAATGAGATAAATAATTAAAGATTGTGGTAGATATGTTATTTTACTTTTATATTTTCAGAAAACTTATATATATAACAATATTTATGATAAACTCAACCAATTTAATTATTTATGGGAATCATGATTTTTAAAAATAGTGATTCTCAGGAATTGAAAAAAAAAAATTCCTTCTAACAAATGCTCCTAAGGGTAGCCAGGAGGAAGGCCTTACCTTATGTGTGAGTAAAGGAGTAGAGACTCCTAAAGGTCAAGATGTGGCTTCTGAAGGAGTATGAGGACATGCTACCCAGTTGAGACGGCATGATTGACTCAGTATGAGGTCATGAATGATGTTTGGTCTTGATATAGTCAGGTAAAGTAATCTGCCAATAAGATGTCTATATATACATGCCATGATCGGATCAATAGAGACTCACCGCCATCAGATTGTGTTAATTTCAAATTCGGGTCTACATTCAAGAAAATCATTATTTTCATGTAAAGAGAATGTATATTCCCTTTGTGACTTGTGAGAGGAAAATTCTTTTGGAGGATCGTGCTATTTCAAGCCCCAAAAAGTATTTTCAAGTCAAGACAAACCCTGAATTGTTTCTGATTCGAGCTTGCAATGATAATATCATTGACATATATACCATTAGTGCTAGAAAGAATTACCGCTGCCTTTCGTGAGTAAGCTATAATCTCTCCATGTTTCAGCAAAGTTGTTGTAAACTTGATGAACCATTGTTTTGAAGCTTGGCTCTCAAGCCATAAATTCTCTCATTAACCTTTAAGTTATTATGATAAAATTACACTCTCTTAAGTAAAATTAGTTTTCATATAATTAAATGACAATAACTCAAATTAGATGTAGTATGTTACTGATTGTAGTTAACAATGACATGAATTTGATTTCCTGAATGGTTGATGATACTTCGACCATGAAGAAATGTGAAAACACTAATACTATCTAAGTAATGGTTCATGAACTTCATGGCATGTATCCTTGCTACTTCATTCCACTTTATCACTTGCAAAAAGAGTAGGCCAAATAACAAGCACATGTGAAGCCTTAATCAAGATTAGTTCCTTGCCAAAGGTTTTACAATTGTATTCTCCAATCTAAATTTCAACTTAATTTCAAATATTCAATCATATTTGAACGCTTCATATTCAACCATCAAACATTCTTGTATGTCTGAATTTTTACTAGACAAATCTCAAAAGGCAGAATTAAGGATAGTTGGATTTTGTGTTTAAAACAATTACAGAATTTAGCCATTACATTTTGTTACTGAATCTATCATAAGTCAAGGCATCCTAAATTCCAAAAAATACAACTAAAACATGTATTTTTATTTTTTTTTGCACTTAGTATGGGGTTATGGGCTTATGATGAGTTATAGCCACTCCTAGAAAACCCATTTTTTTGTTACCAATAGCTTTAACTGCATATAGAGCCTATATTACTATTTTAGTGCCTGTTTCTTTTACATTTGGCTGGCCAAACATATCATGAAACAAACCGCCACCAAGTAGAAATGTTTTTCAAGCATTGAAAGTCTACTTTCAAGGCACACAAATCACAAAACAGTTGGTGACAAAGTGGAATCAGTCTGAAGAACATAGAGTCTGAAGAGAAAATGACATTTTAATTAAGTATAATTAAGAAGTTAATAAAGAGTCTAGTGACAAAAAAAAATTGATAGGAAAAACTAAAATAGGATTCATTTAATGATGATAATACTTGGTTGCCAAGCTAGCCTCTGTCTCCTAAAAAGAACAACTAGTCATCCCTCACAAAATAATACAACTTAAAAAGAACAACTACATACTACTTGCTTCATTTTCAAGTTCAAGACCTTATCGAAGTCAATTTTGCAGCTTGCCACCCATGACACATCACCATAGAACTCAACATTCCCAGCACAATCTTTTAAAAAAAGAGAGTTTAGTGAGAAGTGAGAAAATCCTGTTAGTGAGACTAATACTTTTATGGGGAACGTATTAAATGAGAACTTTTCTTATTATGAGAATTGAGAACTTCTGTAAAAAAGAGAGAAATAAAAATATAAATTATTAAATTATATTTGAATGGTCAAGATCAAAAGAAAAATAAGCACAACATATTTAAGTGGCCATATGACCACCAACTTTTAATCTAGAGTAAAGGAAATTAAAATTCTTGTTTTTTTAGTTTGGCGGTAGTGACATAAAAATGAAAAGGAGACATTAATGATATTATTTCAAAATAAATTTTCAAAAATAAAACATAAATTATGATTTGATAATTATATTATTAATAAAAATGAAAATATTTTCAAAATTAAAATAAAGTGTTATATTTTTTCCTTTTTTAAAAGAAATTATTGTTTTCATTTTTAGGATTTTTTTTGCATTATTAACCTTTAATTTATTTTATTGTTTTATTGATTGAAAGATAATAAAAATAATTCATTTTTATTTTTATAATTAAATTATGTTAAATAAGATGAATAGTTTTTTCATAATATTTCTCATTTTCAAAGTCTAAGAAATATAATTAAGAAAATATTATAATAGTGTCTTGAATACATCTAAGCTTTTCGCACAAATTTTAGAGTAACAAATTCCAAAAAAAAAAGAACCATACGGTTACGCAGATAAAAAGAATAATCGTGAATTTCCTTCTTTATTTGAAATGTTCAAAGTGTTTTATTTTTATATATGTTGACACTTTTCAAAATTTTTTATCAATTATAATTTGTTTTATTGATCGTGTTTAAAGATGTACTCATATATAATAATTTCTCTCTATAGTTATTTTCATGCTGTTACTTTTGATACTCGTTTTCATTAAATACTTTTTAAAGCATATGTAAGCTGGTAAATGGTAACCACTCATTAAAGAGATAAATTCTAGTTACTGATATTTTAAAGTTATTAATTAAGAAGATAAAACTAAAGAATTTTTATTAAAGAACATTTATTATATAAAATTTATTTATTTAAACAATTTAAATCGGGTAATAAATATATTAAGTGTTTGTCAATGAAGTCCCTTACAATATTTTTCTATGCACCCAAAGTAGAGATAATAGGCATTAATCTCACGCGTCAATATTTTGATAAGTGATAACTCCTTTCCTTTTCAACTTTGAAGGCCACAATTCAAACGTTTAAGATTGTCAAACATGCTAAGGTAGTAACGAATGATTCAAGCTCTCAATCATTGCATCTTGCAGTTTACCCCCTCAATTTGTAATAATTTTCTCCTTCCCCATTTTTCATTATAATTTTTGTTCCGTCTTTGATTTTTTATTTATCACTCTTTAACCTCAATTCAGTGTTTTACACTTTTACTTCCCTGTCCCTAGCTCATTCTAGTTCCAAAAATTCATGTTTTATATATCCCTATATATATCATTGGTGATTTTTCCAAAGAAATGCAGATACGTCTGTTTAAGATATTGGCAAAAGAAATAAAAATATATATTCAAACATTCATTATTTAATATTTATCTCATTAAGATATCAATCAAAGAAATACAAAAATTATTTAATACTTACCTTTTTTAGTTAGATAATTAAAAATATTAAATATAATGTACATAATACTTCCCCCAATTTAGTGAATGCTGATCATATTCATAATAATATCATACCATAAAATTTAGCATTCAAATAACCAATGTATCTTTGAAGTTAACCAGAATTTCTCCTTTAAAAAAAAGATTTCCAGAATTGAGGCATACAAATATCGTATCACCAAATTATAAATATGAGTCCATAATGAATATCATAATAAAGAGAAGAGCAAGCAATGTGCATCCTTGCATTACATTGATCATGAGTATTACACTACCAAATTCATATGTAACTCCCCACATCTCCTCCTAAATCTCATCTGATGCTTCCCAAATTTCTCCCTTCTTTTTTAATTCCTGTTCAACTAACTACGCGAATTTCCTGACCAAAGGTTAGCACCTTTTTCAAGTTGTCTCCTTTGAATTTCAAACACCAAACTGAATGTTAGATAAGATTTTTCAAGATTTGCTCTTGAACCCTTCACCCAAAGTACCAACCAAATTTGTTTTCTCTGTATCACTATCTCTATCTTTTTTTAAAAAAAAAAAATTAATTGTTTACCCTTATCATTAGCATATGCTACAAAACAGAATGCTGAAGATTTATTTCCCTTTTTGGTAAAGGGAACACTGAACAATTATTTTCTGTGTGCTTAAGTGGTTCGACAAGAAAAAAATTCTGATTCAGTTTTGGACCTTTTTTTTATTTGATTTTTATCATACTTATGTGATCTAGATGAGGGTCAGAGCCAGTTTCTTTGTGCTGTTCTCATTGTCATGCCTTCTTTGTGTGTTACTTTCAAGTGCTCAACAACTTCCACCTGATGCTGTTGTTTCGGCTCGTTTGTTAGATTCCCATCTTCAAGATTCGGCCTTTAGGGCCCTTTTCAGTCCAATAACCGGTGTGCCCTATGATGCTCAAGTGCCCACCAACCTTTCAGGGATCAAAGTTTCAGCAATGAGGCTTAGGAGTGGTAGTTTGAGGACAAGGGGTGTTCTTAGCTACAAAGAATTTGAGATCCCAATTGGGGTTGTTGAGAAGCCCTATGTGGAGAGGCTTGTGTTGGTGTACCAAAACTTAGGTAATTGGTCTGATCAATTTTACCCTTTACCTGGTTTTTCATATTTGGCTCCTGTTTTGGGCCTCTTGGCCTATAGTGGAATTAATTTGTCAGCCTCAGAGTTACCTGAGTTGGATATAAGGGCTTCTGAGAAGCCAGTTTTGGTCAATTTTCCTCATGTGAGGCCAGCACCATTGGGGGCATTGGCCAAATGTGTGTATTTTGATTTGCATGGTTCTGTGCAATTTGACACTCTATTACCTGGGAATGTGTGTTCAACAATGCAACAAGGGCACTTCTCTATAGTTGTGGAATCCAATGCACCATCACCAGCGCCTAGTAGTGGTGGGGAATTTCAAGATGCTAGTGGGAAGAACAATAAGAAAAATAACAAGTTCATGTTGAGGATATTGGCTCCATGTGTGGTTGGTGGAATTGTGTTGTTGATTATTATTTTGGGTCTATTGGTTGTTTTAGTGAGAAGACACACGAAAGGGACAAGGATGCAGCAATTGGAATGTGTAGCTTATAGCAATGAAATCATGGATATGACATCCATTGGTGACATCAAAGTACCATTAGCATTTGGGACTCGTACAAGACCAATGATAGAACATGATTACTTTCCTTAGATTCAAGGCATTTTTGTTTTTCTCCCCCACTTTTTTTCTTTCTGATTGAAATGGAATTATAAATTTTCTATTCAAAATTAGTTCAAATTGAACTCTTGAAATGCTCAGTTCAGCCTTGGTGGTTTCATTTTATCTGATTTATCGGCTTCTGTTGAATTTTATGATTATTTCTTTTATCTTTATATGTTAATTAGCTCAAACATGAAATTCGAATTAAACCCAAAAGCTTATATGGATAACAATACCAATAAACAAGGTTTAACACAGTTAGATAAAACCTACTTCCGAGATTTATGCACACTATAGAGAATTAGTGTTTCTCTATTGATTCCTAATTCTTATATTCATTTACAATATATTAGTCCACAATTATATTAGTTGATGTAATGTAACGAGAGCAAATCGTTACACGAAAAATCGCCGACCTCATTGACATTCAACTTTTTGGAAGCAGACTTCTTAGACGAGCTATTAGGGGTCTCCACAATTAAAAGTTTTTGTATACACTGCTCCATTTCATAAAAAGAAGCCAAATTCATCTTAGAAGGTACAAATGTGCCATTCTTATTTCGAAAGTGATAGGAGATTTCTTCAGCCACTCTAACCAAGTTAATGTCAGCCAATGTGTAATAATTGCCTTAAATCTCAATTAAAAATCAGCCTCTATAAACAGTTAAATACACATGGAAGGAACATAACCAATAATGTGTTTAGAGTCGAACTTGTTCGCCAATGATTCAGTGTGCTAGGTTCTGCCTTCAAGTTTGCAAGGGGATTTTAATCCCAAAACTAATTTTATAAAAGATGCCAAAACTAATTCTATAAAAGAAACAACTCAAACATAACTTTTAAATTACAAAGTTATTTTTTAAAACAAAATTTAAATATAAATACCTTTTAATCACAAGCAAATTTTAATTGCAATCAGATTTATAAAATGATGATCAGTTTCAGGGTCATGCATATCACATCCTCTTATTGAATTAATCCCTTTTCTAATTTGTTAATATCTAATTTTTAAAAGAACAGTATTTTGTTATACCTGATATCGGGTCTGATCGAGTTTCACAATTAAAGAACTACTATCAAGCGATCTTCTTTTAGTCTTTAGTCTTTTCAACCCTTGAACAAGATGCGGAATGATGCAATAAACTTTTTAATGAGTTCATAAATAGCATGATAACACATTAAAATGGTCTATTTCAATAATAATAATATTCATTTAACATTTGTATATTAATATTATTTCGTTATTTCTACATAAGAATAATTAAACTATTAAATAATTAAAAAGGAATTTCACATAAGAATAAAACAAAATAGTACTATGTTATAAAAATAAGGTTTTAATTTAAATACAATATTTAATCAAATAAGGTAAATTTTCCCTTTTTATTTTCTTTGAATATTTTTTACAAAAATATAATATTTAATATTTGAATTAGTTTGTATGCTAACATTAGTTTATAAAAGATGGAGTAAATGATTTGAAAAAAGAGGTTTTAGAAAGAAGAGAAAAAGAATCTTATAGTGATGCAAAATTAACATTTTTTTGTCCACAACACAAAAAAAACACACACACACACACAAAACATACACCATTTTTGTACAAACTAATTTTATCACTGATATTCTTTTTTCACACACCATATATATATATATATATATATATATTTGAAAACACTTAAAGATTTTCTATTTATTAAATATTAAGTCACTTATTATCATCAAAATAAGTCTTTTTCTTTCATATAAAAAAAATATTTTTCATCCAAAAAAATTTTCTTTTTTAATCATTTAATAATAAAAGTTGGAGGATTATTTTCACCATTTGAATGCATGCAGTAAATAAAACCAATTTTGATAAATAAAAAAATAGAAGGAGTAAAAACACATTTTTCTTTCCGTTAATAATAGAGATTGTGTCTAAAAAGAATGTGTAATAACAAATAATGTGATGCTTGCATTAGCATTTCTCAAAGTTTTAAAATTTAGTTTCTACCCACTAGACTCCACCTAATGGTGAGAGTTTGGATAATTTGTATAATGTCCTATGTTCAAAGTATTGTCATGTCATTGTACACCAAAAACTAATTGAATTTCTATATGATCACACATAAAAATAATAAATAATTACAAATACTTTTACTAAAATTTATATGATAATTTAGGAACGTATTTAATTATTTACAAAGCATGAAAATTTTATTAGAAATTTTTTAACTAAAATGTTATATCTGAAAATTCAATAAAATTATATAATCGTAAAGAGTGAATTTTTAGAAAAAGAAACTGAATTAGAATTGCGATGGCCATGACTCACATAATTGTGACCTATCATATGGCTTTTATCTGCTTGACAAAGTTCTCGTCCCTAACCCTGGCCCAACATGCGCGTTGGCATTCATTTTCTGCAAGAACACCACAGAGTCCTAGGAATCCTATGCCTCCTTCTATCTTCCCCCTTACTCCTCTTCGCTTCCAAGTCCAAGTACAACACCTTATACTCTATGACATTTATTGGAACATGATATTATTAACATGATGACATATCTAGATTGTTAAATTAAATATCCATCCTAATATGAAAAGGAAAAGAAAGACAACATGTTTCTAACCATATGCCTTCTTGCCATTAAATTTATTTCATGACCCTAGATGGCATTGAAAAAAAAAATTCAAGTTTCACATCAGTTAAAAATAAAATAAAATTAAAATATATAAATAAAGGATAATCTTTAAATTAAATTTAATCTCACATTTTAAATCTAAAATGGTATCATAATATATTTAGGATTAATAAATAATATATGATAACATGATATTATATTCTTTACATATATTTTTTTAGAATATGCACTATCGTATATGAAAAGAAAAAGAAAGAAAATATCTCTCCAAGTCTTTTACCATGCCTTCTTGGCATTAAATTTAATTCATGATTCAATCACAACAAATTTAGAAATAATCAATATATTATTCATGTGTTAGGCAATAAAATTAAATTAAGAAAAATAAAAAATATGTTAAGTTATTTTCTCAAAATTCTATGAAAAAATATTGTCGCAAAAAAATTTAATAAAATATAAAATAAAAAATTTATGATTAAAAAAATTATCTACAAATAGATATAAAATGTGTTGTGTGTGTGTGGGTCTTGATTTCCCAGTGCTGAAGCCTTTAAAGTTTCTATCAAAAGAGAATTGTTCTCGTAGGTCAGTAGGGTTGGTTCGAGTAAGACAAGAAATGGGGCAAAAGGTGGTTTAAAAAACAAATAGCATATGATATTTCAAACAAACGTAAGCAAGTTGATTTTAGTAATCAAATAATTATAGCAATTAAGCTGTCAAGATTAATATAAGCTCTTTCTCTGTTTTACCCTCCGCTCTGAAAATTATACTTCACCATCAAGTCATTTGAATTGAATTGGTAGATTTAAATTTTATGGTTAAATACTTATTTTTTTCATTTATAATTAAAAAATCACTAAATTTCCTTACCGCAATACCACTTGAATGAAGATATCTTGTAGGTTAATAGTAGTCACATAATTTCTTCCCTTCATTATTTATACATTTTATTTGCTAAGGGCAGAGGAGGTGATGAAGGTTGCTAGTTTTGGAAGTTGTTGGGAAGATATTTATCATATTTTGATTATTTTCATTGCTTGCCAGTTAATATATACTAACAATAATAACTGCTTGCAGGGATTTAATTATCATCATTTATGCTATGTTATGTACATAAGCGTGAAACATGAGGGTGATTGGTTTCAAATAGTGTACGTGATCATGATCTGGTGCCATTGACCCACATTGGTCATTGGGGTACCCTGTCTATGCTTCTTCACTGATTGAAGTGAATCCACCTCCACGCACCCTTATTGGAGCGTGCATGACTGCTTCAGCATTTCAATGATTGCTTTGGGATTTTAATTACCCTTCTCTAGTTGAGAAGTCTCATGGTCACATCACCCTAGGGTTGGACCCTTTGCCTTATGCTCCTGAAAAATGTAGTGAAGATTTGGAGTGCTTTCATGTCTTTCTTTGACTGCCCTCCTCCCTCTCTTCATTGGAAAATTATTTATTTTGCAAAATAAATAGAGTTTAATTTTTATACATTTTTATGATACTCACAATTATTTACAAATCATAGTATATATTATTTTTAATATAGTAAAAGTCAATAACTTATCAAGTAGTAATTAACAAAATTTCATCTAACAAAGAAGTTAGTCTCTCGTAACTTACAGTGAATTAAGGTTGAAATTCTTGTTGAGATGAGTATTCATATTTAATGTTGGATCTTATCTTGATTAAAATTGTCACTGAAAGAGAAGACATGTAAAAAAAAAAATTATCATGCATTTATCAATTTGTGATTGGATGAGATTGTAATTATTTACTCATAAATCAAGAAAAACCATTTATAAAAACCTTTTTTATTTTGTCTAGACTCTAGACCACATCCAATTTTTTTATACACATGTATCTTTCATAGGTGACAATCATGTTTCAGCCTTGTAAGATTACTATCAACACGATAAATTCTTCCTCCTCTGAGTGTTTATGGGAGCTGCATAGACGGTTCAAAACTACTAGTTAATCAGGAGTAATGATACAACATTGCATATGCAACAGAAGTCAACAAAACAACAATTAAATCACACCTTGAGAGAGAGAGATAGATGGATTGAGAGGCACCCTTTAACGCTTGCTTTTACTACTGAGCAACAGAAGGTGGCCCTCCATCTATATTTCTTATTTTTTGTACCTTTCCTTCTTTCATTACCATTTGCTCTTTCTTCCTTTCAAACATAAGTGAGGTGATTCTGTGTTTTTTTTTTAATAGGATCATTGAGGCCAAACCCCATCTCAATCAACCCTTTATTTCTCTCTTAGTGCCTTGAATTTTCTATAGCCTTTCTGTGCAAAATTTGCATCCCTTAATTCTTGTAGAATTGATGTCTGGTTTGTACAATCAGATTTCCTCACCTTCAACAGCAAGGGCCAATTCACCAAACATAAACATGAGAAGCAATTTTGAGGCTGAAAGGTGAATGGATTGGGGGGTGATTCTTCTTCTGCTATTTATTGTGAAACTGAAAATTTTGATTTTTTAGGTACCTATGTTATATGTATACGTATATGTTTGATGTCAGGATTTCAATTAACTTCTGGGTGCATGTTCTTATTCACGTTTTTATAGTCAGTACTTAACGGAGCTGCTAGCAGAACACCAGAAGCTTGGGCCTTTCATGCAAGTCCTACCCTTGTGTACCAGGCTCTTAAATCAAGGTTGGTTATTCTAAATCTATGTATCATAAGGTTTTAAATTTTGGTTGCGATCGTGGTTGTGTCGTGATCCTTGACATTGCAGGAAATTGCAGTTTTGTGATGATCCATGATAAATATGGCTGATGTGATCGCAATTGTGACCACAGAAAGAAAAAAAAAAAAACAAACCTTGATGTTGCAGTCCAAATCACAGTCGCTGGCTGTTTTTTAAAACCTTCCAAGGTTTCTGTTATTGATAGTTTCCTCCTTTTGTTGATCTCACCTCTTGTTTCAGGTGAATTGGGCCTCGTCATAAACCCAGTTTTCTAGTCACTTGGATTAGTATCTCATTTTCCTTTTGTCTTGAGGTCTATTATTAACTCCTTCAAATTGCACTGAATTGTCGAGTTATGATCTTGTCACCGGGTTGAAGTATAGTAGGATTTCATTTCAATTTACTGGTTGATGCTTAATTCTGTCATCACTAATAATTGCAAAAGGAAATAGAAGTCTATATTGTTGAACAAAATACACGTAACTGGAAACCAGATTAGCCACCTATATGTGACCATAGCAAACTTCAACATAGTTCTGATAAACTCATGAAAAGGG
Organism: Glycine max; assembly: GCF_000004515.6. Taxonomy (NCBI): domain Eukaryota; kingdom Viridiplantae; phylum Streptophyta; class Magnoliopsida; order Fabales; family Fabaceae; genus Glycine; species Glycine max. Next base: position 44,439,297 of record NC_016089.4, on the reverse strand, counting down.
ATCAATCATCTTAGTTGGTGAGTTTCGGATAACCGAAAAGAAAGAAAGAACAGAATGCAGGGAGGAAAAAATCCTTAAAAGGTCCTAAAAGATGGCGGCAATGTGCATTACTCTCCACAACAATGTGTCTATACAATTATCGCTATTCTTTTTCAAACAACGAACAAAATGTTTTATTCATTGATGATATATCCACTATAGTAAAAGAAGTAAATTAGGCATATTTTTTTCAATGAGTAGAGCAAACTTTATCTGATCAGATTTACTATTAAATATTTATGCTTGCTTGAATTTTTTGTTTTCATAGTCATGGTTTGAACTGTATGTGCTTACTAGCTAGTACCCTTCGTGCTCATATTTGACAACCTACAGTAGTAAGGTCTCATTCTTTTAACTCGTTCTTATATTTAGTGTTACTTTATTATCAGAGATTTTAAGGGTTTCTGGAAAGAATGGAATGATGCAGAACCAAGGGTTTAGTGACTATGACAGAGTGCAGTTCGGAAGCCCCAAACCCAATCTTATGCCTTCTTTAGACATACAACCAAATTTTACAGGCTGGAACAGCTTGTCACATGAAGTATGTATTTTATTTTTCTGTTCTATACTTCTGTTTAATAGATCACTCTCCAGCACTCTTCCATGTTTAGTTCCTACTTTTCTTTGCTTCAATGTTAGTCTACATAAGCTATTCATGGATTGTTAGAAAATCTAATTCTTAGCCTATTACAACTTCAGGTACTTAACATTATCTGTTTTCCATTGTGCATAGGGTGACAATAGTTAGAAATTAGAAATATAATATATAACACCATTTATTTGTTTTCACTAGTTTAAGCTTTTGGGATCCTTAGTTCATGACATGGTATTAAAGTCTCTATGAGCAAGTGATCTAGAGTTTGATCCTTAGTCCTTACCACCCGTCTACCCCATTCTTTTGATAAAAAGTTTACTTTTGGTACAAGGTTGGTGAACCTATGCATTATTTATGTTCTCTTGTGTGAGGAGGCATATGTCTTCATCTATCAGTGAAAACTTTTGGAATTGTTAGTTTATGACACCAATGTTATCAATATTTGTGAATTTAAATTGATTCCCTCAGTCTGTTTTGTTGAAACCAAGCAGCTACAACTTGTTTTCTTTGTATCATGTATCACTTATACTACTACTCTTCCATTTCATTCATCCTTTCTTCTTTTTCTATCATTTTACTTTTAGTCATTTCATTTTCTAAGAGGTTAAGTCCAATCTTACATAAGGGGTTAGCTGGAGTACAAGGACTAAACGTGGATTGGCAAACATCGCCAGGTGTCCCAAGCTCTCACATTGTGAAGAGGATATTGCGCTTGGATATTGCTAATGATAGCTATCCAAATGTAAGAAGATATGTAGAACATTTTAATGCCTTTTGCTGTAGCCTTATGCAGGTTTATACCATGTATTGTTGCAATAGTTTTATGTTGTTCTACTGAGCTTTGAGTCACTAAGCCTAGCTTAAATTTCAGTTCAATTTGGTTGGAAGGCTTCTTGGCCCTAGGGGTAATTCACTGAAGCGAGTGGAGGCTACCACAGGTTGCCGTGTATTTATCAGAGGGAAAGGTTCAATAAAAGAACTAGATAAGGTATCATCTATTCTTTAGTGGATTGTCTTGCAAGTTGCAAATCCTAAGAACCTAATTTAATGTCAGTTGCTTCTCCTTTCAATTTGTTGAGTGTGTCTTTTTTTTTTTTCTGACTACATATATTAACTGTAACCATTAACTTCACTCTATCTTTTATAATCCAAAGGAAGAGTTGTTAAGGGGAAGGCCAGGCTACGAACACTTAAATGAACCACTGCACGTTTTGATTGAGGCTGAGTTACCTGTCAATGTTGTTGATATAAGGCTGAGGCAAGCACAGGAAATCATAGAAGAACTACTCAAACCCATGGTATCTCCTTATAGTTTTAAAGCTCTGAATATTACTTACTACTGAGATATTGTGACTACATATATCAAACCACTGAAGTTTTTACTTAATTTTATATGCTAATAAATTAGCTGCAGCAAATAGACAGAAATGTGTAGGAAAGTGGGTTTTGTTTGGAGCAAAATGTTCCATTAGTCAAATTGCAAACCAATTAGCAAAGAGACATTAAGTGTTGATATTGTGTTGTATATGAGTTTTTCTTATTCTCCTCCGTTTCACGTGCAGGATGAGTCACAGGATCTCTACAAAAGGCAACAACTAAGAGAACTTGCTATGCTGAATTCCAATTTTAGAGAAGAGAGCCCTCAACTCAGTGCTAGTCCCTCTACATTCAACTCCAACGAAATGAAACGGGCCAAAACTGACCTATAGTATGTGTCTACATTGAGAATCATAGCATATTTGATGTCAGTTCCTGCATGTTAATTCTGCAAAGCAGCTACAGGAAAACTTCACTAAAAGATGGGAAGAAAAACGGGAGGGGGTACACATATTCATTGCCACAATCAATTCAATTGTATCAATAGACTTGTAAAATTAGGAGAATTTCGTTATTATTATATTTTGACCGATTGATTAGTATATATATCTGTAATGTCTATAAATATAACCCTGCTGGGACTAAACTGATTATTGTTATTATTGTAAGTTTATGATTGAATGGAAAGAACAGTTAGTTTGATGTGAGAGTATCTATTTTTTTATTGGTCATAAGTATTTTTTATTGAATAAATTTGTGTTTGAGTCGAATAAGATTATTATAAATAATAAAAAAAATCTTTAGTATTTAATATAATTATATATACAAAACTCAAACTCCATCAAAGTATGTACTTTCTTGAACAAAGTAATACCGCGTTTTGTTAAGGATAATGTCTAATGTTAGTAGGGCCATTGAGGTTAATGTAGTAGAGGTGGATGTTGTTGTCCTTAGCTCTGCTAAGCCAAACTAATCTATTTTAGGCTTGACTTATTAACGCATGTCTTTGTAAAGTGGGACTATTCTAAATTTCTGCAAGTCCATCATGGGACCCTCATGTCTCTAGCACCACCAGATATTCTCCATCGATCCTTATGCCAAGCCACATTTATTTATACACCATATATAAAGATGAGCTTAAAGTTTGCTTTATAACTAAGTAGGCTCAATAATTAAGGTGAGTTGATGTATCATCATTATATTAGTATTCTTATAGTTGTCTGTGACAATGACAGCATAATAATATACTCTACACATCTAAGATACGTATGCTACTTTATTTCTATTTATTCTATTTTGGTTGTTTCATACATGAAGCGGTGATTTGAAAATACGACAAATAATTGAAACGAAGGCATTGTTTTATGATTTTATTGTAGTTGAATCATAATTAAATTGATGATATATATATATATATATGAGTAAAAAATTTAACATAGAATTACAAAAGGTAAAAATATGTTTTATCATACACAGTTACTTTTACACTCTCAACAAAAAAAATTGTTGGGATAATTTTTAAGATTATTATCATAAAAATTAATAAATTTATCACTACAATAATTTATGATTGAATAATAGTATAAAAATATTTTATATTATTAATGTATAACTTAGAATCATTTTGGGGTGATTGTGATTTTTTAGTTTTTGAATTTCAAATGCAATTTTTAAAATAAAATGTGTTTGGCAAAAATAAGCTTAAATTATTTTAAAAATATTTTTACATTTATTTTCAAAATTAAGAAAAAATATTTTGTGAATTTATTTTTTAGTTTAAAAATATATATTTTTCACATTTGACAATAACATTTTTTGTTGTCACCACTCCTACAATTTTTGTGACCACCATCATTGTTGTTGGCATTACCACCATCGTCATCATCAATGTCACCTCCGTCATTGTCACTATCATATTATTGTCACCATCACCATTGTTGTAATTATCATAATTGGTTGTTATCACCATGACCACTAGTACCGTACTACCACTATCATTATTTTCACTGTCACCACCATCGTTATCAACCTGATTATCGCCACCAACATTACTACCACTGCCACTATTGTCATCATCATCATCACTGTCACTATCGTCGTCAATAGCGTTGTTACCACTACCACCATTAGAGGTCACTGCCACCGTCATTGTCACCACTACTACTAACGATAGCACTTTCGTGACTTTCACCACAATCACCACCAACGTTGTCACAACTACCACCAACACCACACCACTGCAACTTGATGTCACCACCACCACCACCAATAATATCACTTCCATCACCGTCCTCACTACTAATATCACCTCTGTCACCACCACTAATGTTGTCACCATTACCTGCCACCACCAATACCGCTACCTTCATGACATTGTCATTGTTGCCATCATTTGCATTGCCACCACCACTAATGGTACCTCTACCTCTATGAGTCATTGTCGTAGTTTATTTGAAACTAATCATATTTTAAAAATTGATTTATTTTATTTAAATTAAAACTAAAAATTAGTTGTTACTTTAAAAATTTTCAGAGACGGTTAATTTTTCTATAAATATCTTTAGTTGAATAAAGATAAAAAAATAAAATTTGAAAAAGGCATGTTTGTATGTTAGGTTTAACTTAAATTAAAAAATAATAATTTTTGTAGAAGTTCTATGTTGATGATGAAAAAAACTAACATTCTAAAGTAAGTTCAACCAATCATTTTATTATTTATTTGAAACTCACTTTGTTCTTTTCATTTTATTATTAATTATTAATAAAAAAAAGCATTATGCCACTTAGTCATTTGTTTTATCTCTTCAAATAGAATTTTCTAAATAAAAAACTCTTCAAATAGAAAAAAAAAATCAACTTTTTATTTTCTTATGAATCTGATTCTTAACCATCGAACCAAACATAGTTGACTAATTCATATTGTTGTCAACTTTTCCAATAAATTAATTACATATTTTTTTACTAACATTTTTTTATTATAAATAACCATTTAACATTTTTTAATTTATATTTTTATATTTTTCACACAAGCTAAAAACATTTATATATAGTTAAAATGAAAAAAAACATGACACTTGTTCCACACTTTTTCTAAATAATTATACAAAAAAAAGAAAAAAAAACTTTTATAAAATAAACCGTGACGTGGAAAATTTGTGAGCCGGGCAATAGCGGAACGCAGTCGTACTGGACTGGAATAGGCACAGAGAGAAGATCCGATTCCAATCTCAACCGAACAAACTAGAAATTAGGGTTCATATCTCATTTCCTCTGATTTCATCTCAGATTTCGCCTTCGTTCGTATCGAAGAAGAAGAAGATGGGGAAACAGATTGTGCCGGTGAAATCAGTGATCTACGCGCTCTCCCCTTTCCAGCAGAAGATAATGCCGGGTCTCTGGAAGGACTTGCCCACAAAGATTCACCACAAGGTCTCCGAGAATTGGATCAGCGCCACTCTCTTGCTTGGTCCCCTCGTCGGAACCTACACGTAAGTCTCTCTCTCTCTCTGAATTAGGGTTTCGCTCTATCTCTGTTTTGCGCGATGATTATGTATGTACATGCCTGTGGTTGTAAATTCGATCGAACGTCGATGAACAATTCAACGTTTTGTTGTTGATTTTGGAAATAACTTGACCGGAATTGATCTGGTTGAAGGAACAAAATTGGAGAGGATTCGGGCTTTGTGTTCTGATCTGTTAGGGAAAAGGGAACGAATCTGTTTTGATAAATATTTAATTAATTTATTATTCTGTTGAGTTTGATGTACTTTTCAATGGATTGGCGACCTCTTCAGGTGTTAAGAATTTGTTTGTTTATTTGCTTGTTTTTTCCCCTTTTGTTTTCTGTGTCAGAGGAAATATTAGGTGATTAGGAAATATTTGTTTCTATGTTTTTCCGCGATGTTTTTGTTTTTGTTTGTCGTTGGAGATTAGTAGCTTTGCTTGTTGCAGAAACCATATTTGAAGCCTAGGTCAATTTTTAACCTACATTGTGCTTACAAATCGGCAGAATACAAGGTTGTTGTGATTGAGATTGGAAGGGGAGGATAAGCAACACATAACCAGATAATAAGATTCTAGCTAATTAAATACAAAGTTTAGATTTTTTGAGGATGGGATTTTTTTTGGGGAAAAAATGGGTTGCTCAGCCCTGCCACTTAAATGGCCGGTCGTTTAGATTTATGAAAAATCACCCCATTCAGTGGTTTGATAAGCCTTTCCCTATGGTCATATATTTTTCTCACCAATTTATGTTGGTGTGAATAATTGGATTGAAGCTCCCACACAAAAGTGCAACATTGCACCATCCTTCGAGGAAGATTGTGATCTCAACAACATTGGTTCTTTTTTTTACTATTAACAATGCAATTGTGCAAAATTTGTTGGACATCACTTGTAACTTAGGAAGGAAATAAAAGGTTTTGGGTGGAATCAATAGGTTCATTCCATGCCATCCTATTTTTAAAATTTAAACAATTACAACTAGTGTAATGTATGTCTTTCTATTCCACTGCATTATATCTCTTTCCCTCAATCTGATTTACCCTCAGCAACTATTGCAATTTCTATCTATTAAAAGTTCAAAGGAAGATTAAAAAACAGAATTTGGCTTGGTATTTATTTTCTTGAAACAAGTCTGTTAACTTAGCATGAGCTCAAATCCAGAAAAGCCTCTTTGCATATGCAAGGGTAAGGCTGCTCGAATGACCCTCTTCCATATCTTTGCTTAGCGAGGAGCCTTATGGTACTGGGGTACATTAGTGCTTGATGTTAAGTCTGTTAGCGTTGGTTGATAAGTAAAATAGGTGCTGGAATTGAACTGAAATTAGCTACAGTAATTCTCTGGAGAGGTGGATTTGAAACGGAGAAAATAAATGCTGGATAATAATATATGCTGCCATGAATCTCAGAGTCCAACTCATGGTGAAAAGTTCAACCTCTTGAGTGATTCTCCTCTCCATAGAATTTCTCATTAGCTAAGTAGCTTCGACTAAAAAATGACTCTCTTTCTCTCCCCGGCTGGTTAAATTGTATGTCTAATATGGCTTTTGATGGATGCAGGTATGTTCAGAACTACCTGGAAAAGGAGAAGCTGTCTCACAGGTACTGAACTCATGCAAGAGCTGATTGGATAACCTTCTAGTTTGTTGCCTTGATCTTGTTTAGCCACCCAATAATGTGACACTGTTGAAACTTGCTCTACCGTTTGGTTTTGAGATGTCTGAGTTTGAGCTTTTTAAACTTCGACAGTGTTTATTGATGGTCTATTTCATTAATCCATATTACTTTGATAGACAAATTTATGTGTTGTCAGTAATGCCAGGGTTAGTTTTGCATGTTAAACTCTAGAATGGTTGAGTTACTTTTATCATTTTTTAATTCAAAACAAGCATTCTTAATACTCGCTAAATTTTGACGCGTATTATTTGCTGCGTATCTCTACAGTAAAGAGAATGATCAGTATATGAGCCTTTTTAACGAAATAGTATTTTGCTAAAAAATGGTTGTAAAATCAGGTACCGGTTCTACTAATAAGTGCCCAATCTTACTGGTAAATATGAGATTGTGTTCAATAACAGGGTTGAAAAAGAGTGCGTAGAAGTTTATAAACATTTCTATCTGGAATAAGTTTTTTTTTTCCTTTTCAGCCAATGAAATTTCAATCTAAAGGAAAAGTAATTTGTCTTTTTTAAGTTGAAGGAATGCACTAAAAAAATGAAGTATAATTATAATTATTAATTATAAATTGATGATTATTGTACTTTTTTGTTTCAAAATAAATATCGTGTAAGAAGAAAAATAAATCTCAAAATAAGGGTCATTTTAGCTTTTTATTGTAATGTTGATTGATTACTTTTTTCACTAATATTTATAATAAGTTTATTTTTGTTTTTTAATGTAACATTAATAGTAATGTTACTTTGTAAAATTATTACACTTACTTATTTATTAGTTGTTATCAAATAAAAAAAAATTAGGATGATACTTATTATGGGATAGAGATAGAGAGAATAATAAATAATTATATATGTACAACAATATATGTGTTATAATTTTAATTGTTAATTTTTAATCAATATTAATAATCATACATTAATTTCTAAAATGTTAGATTATTTAAGAAAAAAAGAATAATGTAACTAGTAATCTCAAATTTAAAAGGACCAATGATGAGGAGCTTGAGTAATTTGCATAAAGTCTGATGTCAGCATTCCCCTCCCTCCTCAAATTTAAAAAATGCATGTGAAATTAAAGTGTTCAGCTCATTGAACTTAAACTTCTTAAAATAAAGTAAAGGAGAGTAGATTGTCATTTTGGTTTTTGGAATTACACTAGCCTCTGCGAATATGTGGAGTGCTAACAATTTAGTTCTTTCAAGAAATTACATCAATTAAGTATTTCAAAATGAGAAAGCTGCAATCAATTTAATGTTAGAATGATAAGTTTGATGTCAATTTTTTTTGTTTAAGGGATTAATTGATGCCACTTATCATTTGAATCAAAATCATGTCAGTTAAAATAAATATTTATTTAAGTGAGAATCAAGTACTCTTTAGTCATCCGTTGTTAGGTTCAACTACAAATTTCAAGTCAAACCTTCAAATTTTATTAGTTTACTACAACCATGTTTGCAAGACACTTTGCTGTGCCAGCATGCGGCATGCAGCATTCAGCATGCTTGTTCTCTAGTGTCATTGTCAATTGGTCAAATGACAAGTTTCTCCACTCTGAATAAATTTCTGAACAAGTAGGAGCTTGTATTAACAGCACCAAGAAGCAAGATGGTTGGTTATTCTATAAGGGATGTGTGATAATGTTTAAATTACTTTTCAAAACATAATCTAAAGGCTGTAATCAAGTGTTCAATTTAACAGCACAAACATTGTTTAATACTATAGTTATTATGAGTTGTATACGTATGTTATTGGACATTGGTCCACGGTTGAGCACTTGCACTAGTACTAGCTGTGATTGAATGGATGAGAATTGCGGTTCAAGGCCACTACTGGGGAACCAGAACCATGATGGGAACTCTTTTAACTCTCTTAGAACAGCTTTCTTGTTCAAGCTTCCCGATAATGACCGTTCTGGCCTCGACTCTGAGTCTCCCTTTCAGTTTGACCATCAAGTTTCCTCTACCAACCACTTAAGTCAAGGTCTCTCTCTGATTTCTCTCTTGAAAGTTAAAGTTGCGTTGTGTGTGCGCGCGTGCCTGCATGTTCTATGGCTTAGTATGTTAATCATACAATGAAAACCACTTACTACATTCAATGTTGTGCGACTCAATTAGATTATGGCATGTACTTTTATATCATGCTCATAAAATTAATCATATCAATATAAGATTGTTTTATATTTTCATTAGACAATTTTTCTGTCAGTCTCACTCAGTTTAGCCATTCTCGCCAATACACTTTAATAAAATCGAACGAAGGAATTTCAAGGGAGTGACAGATTCTAGACAAATGCAATACTTAGTGAAATTGCACCAAAACCCTAATTTGATCCAATACTTAATAACTCAAATTCTGCTTTGCATTATGTGTTCTGAAGGAGAAAATCATACATATTTAGTTTGAATACTTGATAGAATTTTTTAAAAATGTTCAATAACAACGAAGGAATTGCTACATTTTTTTGGGCTGCTTGATTGCTTTATTCTGTCTTTAGAACCATGACCTGTTTCCAAAGCACGAACTTTTCTCTCGTTTGAAGTGACATGTTTCAATTTTTAAAGGAGAGAAAGAATATTATGAAAGACAGTTTGCTACTCTAAAATCATTTGAAGAAGTTGACTCCATAGTAATATCGGACTGCACTGATGTAGAAGACATTGGAAAACAAGCTGAACATGAACGGGCAATGAAGATTTCTAATTATGCAAATGCAGTTTTATTGGCATTGAAGGTGATATTCATAAGATTTATATGTTCGTTTAGCAATGAAACTTCAAGTAGTTGTTCTGAATAGAAGGCATGTGCATGTTATGAATTTCTTTTGAAGTAGCGACCAAGTTCAGGTTCCATTAGTTATAAACCCATCTTTCAGGTATTAATAGGATTCACTTCATGCTAGTGAAATTTCATATGAAGAGTTCTAACAATATATCAATTGAACTTGTTTTAGTATAATCTCCCTTAATGTTTGATGTTGTATGTATAATACTTGTTGGTACATCTCAGTTAAATAACAATATTCATATACATATCTAGATTTATGTGACTATAAGGAGTGGATCAATAGCTGTTGCAGCATCAACATTGGATTCTCTTCTTGACTTCATGGCTGGTGGCATACTTTGCTTTACCCACCTTGCAATGAAGGATATAAATATGTACAAATACCCAATTGGAAAGTTGAGGGGGCAGCCAGTGGGCATAATTATCTTTGCAGCTGTCATAGCAACACTTGGTGAGTAGAATTGACTTAGCCTATTTCTATGCACTATTAGTTTACATTTTTTTACACTGTTAACTAATAGGAAATCATGGTATGCGTGGCTTTTAAGGTGTTATTATAAAAATCAATAAACTTATCATACATGTAATTTGTGATTGGATGACAGCGTAAAGTGCTGCACTTTACACTGTCAGTCCATAGACTATTTACTCATTACACTATACATCTTTTCATCATACTGAAATCTGAGAACATGAACCTAATTTGGTAAGATAATCAAGCAAACATACAAATGTTTACAGAATACTGTATGATTTGGCATAGATTATATTAAAGGACATGATCTAGGAAAGGCACATTTATTTGGAAATATGAGAAAAAAAGATTACATATAATCCATTTTGATACAGGCTTTCAAGTATTGATCACGGCTGTACAACAACTAATAGAAAACAATCCTCCTGAGAAGATGTCTTTTGATCAGCTAGTATGGTTGTACTCTGTTATGATATTTGCAACAGTGGTGAAGCTTGCACTCTGGCTTTAATGTAGAAGCTCAGGAAACAAAATTGTCCGTGCCTATGCGGATGTATGTGTCCTCTTTTGATTAGTAACTGCTTTATGAATTGAGTCAAGAAACTGTTGCAACATCTTACAAATGCCAACTTGCAGGATCACTACTTTGATGTTGTAACAAATGTGATTGGATTAATTGCGGCTGTTCTTGGTGATAAATTTTACTGGTGGATCGACCCGGTCGGTGCTATTTTACTTTCAATTTACACTATTACAAATTGGTCTGGCACTGTGATGGAAAATGCAGGTAAAACTTAAGATGCAGTTTTTTAAGGCAAAGTACTTTCTAAATTTTATACTATAAAAGGTTTTCTTTATAAATCTTAGATGTAATTCTTTAAGTATTTTTGGTGTTGTTCTTTAACCAGAATTGAGTTTTACTTCGATAGCTTATGCTAACTTTAATGCAAACTTTTATTACAGAAGAGAAAATTCAATTCTGATTAGAGATCACCAAAAGAACCTAAAGAGCTGCATCAAAATTTTGTCCTATTTTTAGTATATAGAAAAATAAATACGAAAGGTTGTTTTTGGGGTGGGGGATAAGCTATGATCAGCTGCACCTTCTTTTCATTATATTATAGGCTTAAACATGTGTAAGGTCCTGATAAATGACTAAATTTTATTCTGGGTCCCTAATAAATTTTTTTATTATTTTGAATCTCTGATGTATTGAAACTTTTGTTTTGAGTCTCTATCATTAGTTAAGTGATGACGTATCATCTTACAAACTGATTTTTTCAACATTATCAAAAAATGTGATGGTATCATGCCATCACTTATACATATTAGCATTAGCATGGATGCAAAATTATTTTGTGGAGGTTTTTATTTTGATAAATTTGCAGTTTCATTAGTGGGATAATCTGCACCTCCTGAAGTATTGCAGAAGCTGACATATCTTGTCGTAATGCACGCTCAAATTAAGCGCATTGACACTGTCCGTGCCTACACATTTGGCGTTCTATATTTTGTGGAGGTATTTTTATAAAGTTAAATTCTCAGCAGTTTTAAACATTAGACTGTAACCTAAATATAAAATATAGTTGTTATTTAATTTGACGTTGTACTGATAGATTACTTATATATAAGACTAATCTTAATTCCCATTCCCCTCCCCTTTTTGTAATATTTAATTTAAGGCAAATTATTTGTGTTAACTTTTCATAAGGCATTCTCCCTGAGAACTACATTGCGGTCCTATTCCACTATTCCATGGTTATGTCTCTCTTATTTTTCTAGTTTCTTATATATACACAACACAACAGAATGTGCAAAATTAAAACTTAAGGCATAGATTTTAATTAGTATCACTGTATCAGGGACTTATGTTCATGATAAAGAAATGATGTTGTTATGATTTTGGTTCTACTGTAACAGGTTGACACTGAACTACCAGAGGATTTACCCTTAAAAGAAGCTCATGCCATTGGAGAGAGCCTTCAGATAAAGCTAGAGAAACTTCCAGAAGTTGAGAGGGCATTTGTTCATCTAGACTTCGAATGTGATCACAAACCAGAGCACTCGATCAGTTCTTACCAAACTGCCGGACACTCAGCCTTAAATTCAAGTTCATGTACAACAAATGTAAACTTCTCTAAGTTAACCTTTATTTATGATTATTATTTGAACACAGAGAATAAAAGATCATCATATATAAGCGTAAAACAAGGAAAACATGTCGGCACTTCTATTTTCTATCTGTCTGTTAATTATATAATCTATAAAAGCAAAGACATGAGTTCTTGAGATGTCTAAGCTTCTTGAACTTCTATCATTTAGCCGTGTAAGTAAATTTTACCTATTCCTACCTTTTATCACTCCATTGTTGAGTGTCCTTTTAGTTTTTAGCTTTGTTTAATAACTCTTTAGCTTTCTACATGGATATATAAACTAATAACTTCAATAATTCTCCACCTTATACATCAATGTTATTTTCAATAACTCCTACTTTTGTCATTATTACTATGTTTTTTTTACTGCAATTACACTTATTATTACTATGTTAAAAACCTATTCCTAATTATAAACAAGTTGAACTAAGGTGCTTGAGATTGCAACAAGACCATAGTGTCTTAAAGAGAGGGTCGTGATGCTTTTTACAGTCTTGCTTATATGTTATATAGCTCATAGAGAGGTGATTAAGTTATAAAGTTTGAGAGCATTAAAAGTTTTACTTAATTATACTTTTGGTTCTCTTATCATTGACATATTTCAAATTTGATCCCCTCATTATTTGTTTTGAAGTTTGTCCCTTGTTTAATTGTGCAATTTTAGGTCGCTCATTTATTTGGCATTCAATATAGACGTGACACTATTGCATATCAACACCAATACTCTATTGTCATGTAAGTAATTCCGTTAAATATTTTATGTAAGTTATCAAATGAAAAAATTGCATAATTAAAATAGTGAGAGAATAAATTTGCGAAAACAAAAATTTGGGGGACCAAATTTGAGAAATAACAGCAAGAAGGAGATTTTTTTTTACAACAACATAATCATTATTGATATAATATGCTGAATACACTGAGAAATCATATTATAAGTATGCTCAACATCAAACATCATATAATTTCTAGCTAAGGAATGCACTACCAAATTAACTTGTCTTCTACCATATTGAATATGGAAAAAAGGAAATAATTTCAGGATCTCTCTAATTTGGTTAAAAATCATTCCACACTCAGAAATATCTTCTTCATTATTATAAATCTGATCCACTATCTAAATGTTATTATTAAACTTCCCTTAATTTCACTTGATAGTATCAATTGTATTTTAGGAGATTATATATCGAGTAGTTGATAATGATGTTTGATATTATAGGAACCCAAATGACAATGCATTACATTAGAGGTTCTCTAGGTGTCTTTTTTTTTTTTTAATTTGATATCAACTTGAAATTTTATATTTTTCATTTTTAATGAAGAGTTCAATTGATGAGTTCATTGCAAATCAAATTCTAGATATATTCAGTATCAATGATTAAATATGTTCTGAGGTTCCTACAAAGCAAATTTTATATTTAAGGTAACGAATAACATGAATTTTATTTTGAGTTGTTAATATTATTATTGTTTGTGTTGAGTACCTAAATAAAACACAAATTTTATTTTTGGTTATTGATATTTGATTTTAGTCATTGTTAAATTAATAAATTTTGTTCATTTTGTATTAGTCTCTTTGAAAACTATGACTAATATGTTGGGAATAAATTTGTATGCCTACGATCTAAGTCATCATGTAATCAATTTTAATTTTAATAATAAAATATTATTTTATTTTCATTGTCATATTTTACTATTTGATTAAATGGTGCGCTTGATAATGTCCTTGATTAAAATTAAAGACTTGTTATTATAATAAAGATTATGATAATGAGAAACAAGTTTGTTCTAATTGTAATCTAAACTGTTCTTGATCATAGGATTATTGTAAATAGGATATCAATAATCCAGATAGATTAATATATATTTGATAATATTTATTGGATAAATATTAATAGATCTTATTTATTAATTTGCATATATAGATGAGTCACATGTTGATGTGATCATTGAACTGACTCAATTGAAATTTTTTAATGATTAAAATTTACCATAAATTGTCAATAGAAAATTCTCAATAAGAGGTATAATAGATTTCTTTGACCTTAGATTGTCATAGTAATTAACATGTTATTTGTTGTATTTTAATTTCGAACACCTAATGCTTCAGAGTATTTGTTGAATGAATATTAGATATGATTAAATACCTGTAGAATTAATGATTAATTAAGAAAGAATCCATCAACTCTTGGTAATGAGTTTGAACTCTGAATAAAAATTAAATCCTAGCCAGGAAGATTAAATGAAAGAAGAAAGGAGTTTCTTAATTCATTATGAGTTAACTCAAAAGGGTTGGACAGTAATATCATACTCTAGAGTTAACCTAGAGATGTAAAGATGGAAGAAATTATTACACTACTCTTCTAATGGTTCTTGAAAGTAAAATGTTACTTCATGTTATCTGGACATTAAGGAGTGTTGCTAGACGCCTACCTTGATTAGTATCTTAATTTGATTAATATATTACCAGTTTAGTATTGAACCTACGGGGTCTAACACAAACAAGTGTTCTAATCTCTCTTAAAGAAATTATTTTAATATTTGATAATTAATTAAATTAGAGAATTTAATATGATCAAATGATTAATTTATTTCAAAAGGTGAAATATTATTATATTTTTTCTACCACTAAAAATATAATAATTTGAAAGATTTGATGAAAGAAGAGAAACAAACATGTATGATTTTGTATTTGGGATTTGGGTTGAAAAGGTGACTAGATATAAGTTTGATTTGATCAATTATTATTTTAATTTTAATTATTAAATGGTTAACAATAAAAGCTAACAAGAAATAATATAGCTTAAAAAAAAGATACTGGTTTTGATTTGATCACGAATATAAATAGAGTCTTCGGCTACACATTGAAATGCTTCTGAAAACATCACTTCTCTATTCTTATTTTTTCAGTCTCGGTGTGAATACACGTAGAGTCTTCACACTACTAAATATTTTTTTTTATTTCAAGAACTCATCAACAACTACTCTCTTTATATGTCATCTGTTTATAATATAATTTTAAATACAAAATAGATTTTTTTTATTCCGTAATGTGTGTTTTTAAACACCTATTTTCCTTCATAATAACAAATGAACACATTTTATTAAAGATAAAAAATTTACAAATTTATGAGGAACTAAAACAAAATATAAATGATGAAAATAAATTTTTGGTTTATTAGAAGTTTAAGATAATTTTTTATAGGAATATAAAATAAAATTCACTTATGGACTTAAAACATATTTTAGGCTTGAAATAAATATGGGTTTTTGATCAGTACTATTCCTCGTTATTTGTTTTGACCCTTGTCGTGAATCTACCATCAGCAACATGTTTTTTTGTTCTTAGAAATACAGTGATTTTGATTTTACATTCCTACAAAAAATAAATATATATTTTGGAGACGGTTGTCTCATGGACTATTTAGTTATTCTAGCAAATATTAACCATGAGTATATTTTATTCTTGGAAAAGACATAATCTCACGTTTTACAGATATTTAGTCCTGATGGAGAAAGCGACAAAAATTATTCTCATAGGACAACAATACTTTTACATGAGTAAAAATTCATATATATCCTTTTATTAACCACTACCCCACTATTTTCTCATTATTCCTTCATGATGAGCTTAAATTTATTTTAATCCCGCAAATTCCTACCCAATTGATGTTCCTGTAATTTGATTTAATGTTAGTTTCATTCTTAGATTTTAAGATAATTTTTTCTTTTCCTCCGATGCTCCTGTTTTAATAGGCAATTCTTCTTTCTCTTTTAATGATTGTAATTCTCGAAAATATGAGAAGGAAACAAAGAGTGTAACGAGAGTTTTTGTAAAAAGAATATTTTAGTAATTACAATATATATTGCCTAGAAAAAATAACTCATCTAAACATATGTTTTAATTATTCAAGGGAATATAAAAAATAATCCCAATCAGTTTTAATAGTTTACGAAATACATTTTTTAATAATACACGGGAATAACATTTCCATATTATATTTTTAGGACTAAAAAAATTATCCCTAAACCAAACGTCTGTTAGGGATTCAATTGAAAGAAAAAAAAATCAAAAACCTAATTAAAAAGTAATAAAAGTTGAAGAACTCACAACAATTAAAACTTTTTTTATGTGCTTGATATTATACTTTTTTATATTTTTTTTTCTAATACGTGTCATTTTAAAGATAATCTTAAATGAGACATGATCATGATCAAACACCAGGTATTCTCACCTCTTTCAACTGATACTCAAACCTTGATTCTCTAAGAATTTCCCTTAATATACCTACTACTTCTAATATAACAATATGAAATGACTAACAAATAACCTTTCCCTTTAAGAATTGGATCCCTAGGTTTATCTTAGGGCTAACAAAATGGACTTGTCCGATGGGCTGATCCACAATTAGGGGTATGTTGGGTTTAAAAAAAGTCAGTCTGAATAAAAAAGAGTCTTTTTTGGTTCAACCTATTTAATTTGATGGATCAAATGGCCTGATAGTAATATATAATAAATATTAAATAAAATATAGTAACTTATTAATATAATTTATAATTTTAAATTCAATTTATATTTTTTAAAAGGTAAAACATATTCATTAAACATAAAATTAAATGTTCACAAGAAGTAACAATCCCAAAGCATTATTATTAATTTAAGTATTCATTAAACATAATTTAAATGCGTTTGTCTATACTTGTTAGGCGGAATAAATGCATGATATATTTTGTCTTTGATTTTTTTTTACATAGAATCAATTTTTTTAACTTTTTTTTTATTAATTTCTAAATTGAACCAAATAGGCCAGGTGGCTTGACAACCTGACATAGGACTGAACTTGAGAAATTCCAATCCAAAAAAATATGGATCGGACCTAGGTTGATCCATTTTCAATGTGTGGCCCGATGAATCAGGCTAGGCCTCCCCGGGCTGACCCGTCCATTTTGCTAGCCTTAGGGGACATTGGACTAAAAAAATATTGACTAGAATTCAATTAAGCCTACTTTGAATATTTTTAAATTTTTTTTTCTTTTGAATTTGTATAAATTAAAAAAAAAAGAATCAATATGGACTAATCCAATGAGCTACCAGATCTGACTAAACTTAAAAAATTGAGACCTATATCTTGTCCAATCCAATCTATTTTTTCGCGCTTAGCTAGGGGTGTGAATAGACCATACCAGGCTTTGAAAGACCTCTGCCTAGCCTACGATGAATCTTTGAGGCCTGAGTCTGACCTATAACCTATCAAAGACTTTTATTTTGGCTCGGCTTGACCTTTTTAAAAGTCTGACCTGATAACCTTTTTAAAAGTCTTCTTCACAATAAATATTTAATATTTTATGGGGTATGAATGTAATAGGAAAGTTAAAGAAAAATGAAAGTCAATCAAAATAATGAGAAATATAAAAGGACACATTACTCACACCTAAATTGTAATTAAAGTCCTTGATTATAAAAATAAAAGTTATGGAGTGTAATTGATAGTTTAAAAAAAAATTAATTGTATCCAAAAAATAATATTATATATTGGTACCCTAAAAATAATATATATATATATATATATATATATATATATATATATATATATATATATATATATATATATATATATATATATATATATATATATATATATATATATATATATATATATATATATATATTGGGCGGCCTATCATGCTTATAAGGTTTTTTAATAAGTTTAAGCTTGATCTATTTAATTTAATAGGCTTTTAAAAAAGTTTGAATCTGTCTTTTAATTAAATAGATCAGTTCAGACTAGACTTTATGTAGGTCAGGTCGTAGATCCCTGTAGGCCAACCTAACCTATTTCCACCCCACGTTTAGCTCATAGACTAGACGAGCTCCTCCATCTTGCCAGACTTAGAAGGGAGTGTTATTCATACGAAATTGTTCATTTATTCATTATATTATTATTATTATTATTGTGTTAAAGTAGGCAACGGCAACAAGAAATTTGAAAATAAAAAATTGCCACCTTCTACATACTGTCCGAAAGCAGCAAGTTCAGTACTTCAGTTCACTGCGCCTTCCTCTCCTTTTCGGTAATAACCATTTTCCCTTTCTTTTCTTACTCCAATTTCTTTTGCTGCATTTCCTCAACACTCTTCAACTGCGTTTGCTCAGCAAAGTTGGATTCTTTCATATATTTCACAACCTCCAAAGATATCAAAAACCGATCTTGTCCAACTTAGAATTAATTTCAGTAATTTGTGCTGGACCCATTTTAGTTTTGGTACTGTTACCGAAGTTTTTAGATGAATCCGTTTTCTTTACATAGTTTTTTTTTTTATATATAGAAAAAATAAGCGGGAAACTTAAAAAAGATTTCAGCTTTTGTCTTTTAAGACATGCCATTGGAAATCATTTCACATTTGTTTTGTTTTGTTCTATTAGATAATAGTTAGTGAGGTTTTTTGTGACATTTGATATAAGTAATCACAATTTGTCTTGTGCACTAGCAGATGGCAAAGGGTTGCTCCAACAACACTTATGAAGAGGCTAGAAAACAAAGACTTGAAGAAAACAAAAAGAGGTTTGAGGTAATCACCATTCTTTTTTTTTTCTTTCTTTGTTTATAAGATCTTAAACTTTGTGAGCAGCATATGTGCATGTGTAGAGACTTTTCATGTTGTTTGAGTTGAAATGCCTAACTTTTTCTTGTACTGTTGTTGGTATATATGGTGTTCTGTTCTGTTCTGTTTTGAGTTTTGATGACTGTTCAATTTACTTGGTTTCACTTTTTGCTCTCAAGGATTTGGGAATTTCGAGGATTTCAAAAAACTTGACTGAAATCGCAAGTTCTGCAAAGAAGAAGCTGGTAAACTTGTTTTTTTTTTTTGGTTTCTCTCTGCAAAGAATCAGGATTTGATTTGACTAATTTTTCCATCTTGCCCTGTGCAGCGTCATGTTCCTAAACAGAAAACAAAGAAGACAAATGTTGAAGTGGAACCTAGGCGATCTTCTCGTGTGCGAAACCCAGTTCGTTCATACCGTGAAGATGTAAGTAATATTGTCTTTCAAACTACCATAAATCCATAATGCAGGAGCAGACAACAAGCATGTGACTCAAGAAAGAATAAATTATCAACTTGGGTTGGACACTGGATTGTCTTAAGCTAGTACCATTGGATATAATAGAAAGGAAAAATTACAAAATTGGTCCCCCACTTTATCTTTAGTTTCGGATTTGGTCCCCCAGTTTTTTAATTCACTAATTTGGTCCTCTATTTTGTAAAATCGTGCAATGTTTGTCCCTCGGGCGGGCCACAATTGGACGTTCACGGTTAGCAAGTGACGTTGACTGCCAAGTGTCATGTTCTGATTGGATATCAATTCCATGAAAGATGAAATACATTGTTGCTTTCATTGACCAATCAAAACATGACATGTGGTCGTCAAACCAAATTTGTGAATTAAAAAATTGGGGGACCAAACCCGAAATTGGAGATAAAATGGGGGATCAATTTTGTAATTTTGCCTAATAGAAAAATGTATACTAGGAATCTGTGCTTGAATTGATTTGTTCTCTGCTGGAAAAATGCACACACACCAATAGTTGATGATGGGAGTACACACATGCCACAAAGAAAATTCTGTAAGAGACATGATTATGTGGTTGAGCAGCATCTGCCTGTGTCCATGGAAATGTTCAAACGAAATATTCACTATCTCAATAAAATTACAAGTTCTGTGAAAACTTGAAAATCTTACCACCCTCTAGGTGACTCTCAATGCTTGGAGATTGGATTGGATTCTGTTAAAAAATAGAAACAGAATATAAAGACAGCAAAAATATAAACATAGAAAGAAGATAAGAGAGGAGCAAAAACTGATATGATATATTTCAGATTTGTAACTTAGATTTTGCACACTTTGGACTGTTACAGCAAGAGCTTAAATAGAAAAACTAACACGTCTCTGATTGGGTGAAATAAACAGAAAATTATGGCTAACTAAAACTAGGCATCATTAGCAAACAGCTACAAGTTGCTTTTTGTGAGCACAAACAATCACAAAATCTGCAGAGATATTTAAATATTTTAATATGACAACAGGTAAAATTTCAACTACCAACACTTCTTGAGATTTTTCTTCAATACTACAAGCCTTGATCTTAGTTCATTCCCACATCTATGAAGGATCACCTTCAACTAGAAAAAAACATCTGCATCCCCTTGCTTAACAGCAATTATACCATTTGAAATGAGAATGCTTGCAACCTCCTTAATCCATTTTTGATCTCGAAGAAACTTAGCTTTTGGTGCTAGAGAAGTCATGACAGTTGCAACAACTTTATCAACATTGTACTCCTCTATGAAATTTATTTTTATCTTGATAAGGAGTGTGAAAATCCCAACAAAATCTTTCCAATCAAGAGATTTACCTATTGCATTTTCCAAAGCAATGGCCAAAATTGTTGCAGCTTCCATAACCCACAAAAAAAGATTCACCATAAAACTCCAAAAACTTGTTTTCCTTCTTCTCTTCCAGTTTGTTGTGGTCAAAGAGGTCCAACTTCTTAGCAACTTTTGTTGTAGACCCATTTGAATCACACTTTAGATTCTGAAATACCTCTTCCTTATATGACATGTTTTTCAACTTCACAGCTTCTTTTAGCACAACATGCATGGTTTTTTTCTTCCATTCCACTGGAAAACTTTTATCTCTCATTTCAATGGAGATTAGCTCACATCCAAAACGATCAAATGTAGTGCAACTCATATCTTTAAAACACAAGGAATAATTCCTTTCTAGCATTTGTCCCACACTCAACAGACTTTGATTTACCTTAGACACAAATAACACATCAGAAATATATTTTGTACCTTCTGGAGTTTCGACAACAACTACTCTTTGCCTTTGACATCAACACATTCACCATTGCCAATGGTGACTTTGGAGAAGTAGGACTGATCCAATTCCTTGAAAATGCTAGGCATTGTGGGTCATATGATTTTTACACCCACTGTCTCTAAGCCACACTTCTTTGGTATTACTTGCTGGACAACAAGTAGCAACAAATAAATGCTCCTCAATTTGTTCTTCATGCTCAACAACTTGGGCTTGTTGTGCCTGTTGGTTTGCTTTATTTTTACAAACCTTCTCCACATGACCAAACTGATTGTAGGCCCTACATTTGATGCTTGGGGGTAAGGTGAAATTTTTTTCCAACCTCCTCCTTTCTTGTTGCCTTCTTCCTCCTCAAAAAATGGCTTTTACCCAAAACTTTTTTAGCTTTGGGCTTTTCCATTTGTGTGTGCCACAAAAGCACCTTCAATGTCTTCTTCCGTCATCTAGGATCAGTTGCTTGCAAAACATTCAAAAGCTCTGCAATTGATATTTCTGAAAAAATTTTATTTTCTTTGAGAGGAAATTTTCAACTCAAACCTCTCTGGAAGAGACACACAAAAATTTTCTCCACAACTCATTGATCTTGAGCTTTTCACCAAGCAACCTGATTTGTGTAACCACATTTAAAAGCCTGTCAGTAAAATCTTTGACAGATTCACTTTCCTTCATTTTCACAGCTTTGAACTCCCTTCTCAAGTTCAGTCCCTGATTCTTTTTGTTCTTTCAGTCTCTTGGAACTCCTCCTTCAATTGATCCTGTGTATCTTTTGCAGTCTCAAGAGTTAGAATCTTGATAAATACATCATCATGTAGTGCTGCCTGTATAATGGCAAGTGAGCTATTTTCGGGTTTTCTGGTAATGAAGGTGGGTTACTTCCATTTTCCATTGTATCCCACAAACTTTGAGCTCTAAGATAAGTCATCATTTTTGCAGCCCGCAAATGAAAGTTCCCCCCTGCAAATATAGGTGGTGCAGGTAAAGAACTACTGTCAGAAGTCATTTTTGTGTATGAAGGTTTTTTTTGTATGGGTTCTCTCACTCTGTTTTTGGTTTTTTCTCTTCCTCACTAACTCTGGTTTTCACTCCCTCAGAGACCCTTAAAGATCAATGAAGCTCTTGATGCCATGTTAGGAAAACAGAAACAGAACATAAGGACAACAAAAATACAAACGTATAAAGAAGAGAAGAGAAGAGAGGAGCAAAAACTGATATGATATATTTCAGATTTGTAACTTAAATTTTGCACACTTTGAACTGTTACAACAAGAGCTTAAATAGAATAACTAAAAAGTCCCTGATTAGGTGAAATAAACAGCAAATTATGGCTAACTAAGGCATCATTAGCAAACAACTACAAGTTGCTTTTCTTGAGCACAAGCAACCTTTTAACAAACTTTCAACCAAGCACAAAATCTGTAGAGATATTTAAATATTTAACATAATACTAATAATAGCAGGAAAAAACTGCCAATAGATTCTTCAAGTCTTAACAAATGAAAGTTTTCCCCTGCAAATATAGGAGGTGAAGGTAAAGAACTACTGCTGGAAGTCATTTTTGTGTTTGAAGGTTCTTTTTTGTATGGGTTTTCTCTCACTATGTTTTTGGTTTTTTCTCTTCCTCACTAACCCTGATTTTCACTCTCTCATAGACCATTAAAGATCAATGAAGATCTTGATACTATGTTAGAAAAACAAAAACAGAACATAAAGACAACACAAATATAAACGTATAAAGAAGAAGAGAGGAGCAAAAACTGATATGATATATTTCAGATTTGTAACTCAGATTTTTCACACTTTGAACTGTTACAGCTAGAGGTTAAATAGAAAACTTAACAAGTTCTTGATTGGGTGAAATAAATAGCAAATTATGGCCAACTAAAACCAGGCATCATTAGCAAACAGTTACAAGTTGCTTTTTTCTGAGCACAAGCAACCTTTTAACAAACTTACAAGCAACCACAAAATCTGCAGAGATATTTAAATATTTAATATAATAGCAGGAAAAATCTCAGCCGCCAACAGATTCTTCAACTCTTAACATGCTCTCTTTATATAGTGGTGGTGTGATTTTTCTTCTAAAAATATAAATTATTTTACTTAATGAATGTAGATTTAGAAGGTGAATGTAAAAATTATTCTTCAACTCTTAGCATGCTCCCTTTATTTAAAAATTGGCTCCTCATTCTTTCAAAGGTGAATGTAGATTTTGTCAAGAGTCAAAATCTAACTTCCAAGAGCATAGTAATTAACTATGCATGGGAATCACCAATTTAGAAGAACCCAAGAATTCCCCTAAAAAATTGAATAAATACTCCCATCTTGTTCTGTATATTTATTTTTTAATGATTAAGCGTGATACTGAGCACCCAAAATTTGTAGTTGACAGTGTGTATTTCTTTCTATCACAGGTGAACATAGACCTTCCACCCTTGCGGAAGAGGTCAAGGTCAAGTTCTTCATCATGGGGAAGGTAGTTAATTACTTAATGACTTTTCTGTATTGCTGATGAAATATTAATAACAGTTATGGGACTCAGTTACATTGCGAGGCCTCTAGATGAAATCAAAGAAGCAACAAAAGAGGAAAGACTTTGTGCTCTGGAGGCTGCAGAGGCAATCCAAATCAATTTGAACTCATCAAATCCATCATTTATCAAGTCAATGGTTCGGTCTCATGTTTATAGCTGCTTTTGGTTGGTAGGTTGTAGTTTTCTGTATGACCTGCATGTACTCAACCTGCTGCTGGCTCTTTTTGTTATAATAAATGTAACACAAGTTATTCTTCCTGTTATATTATTTTATTTGATTCTGCTAGGGTCTTCCTTCTAAATTTTGTGAGGAACATCTGCCAAAAACTTTACATGACATGGTTTTAGAAGATGAAAATGGCTCAGAATATGAGGCTGTTTACATTGGCAACAGAGCTGGGCTTAGTGGTGGTTGGAGAGCATTTGCATTGGATCATAAACTCGATGATGGTGATGCCCTTGTTTTTGAATTGATTGAAGCTTCAAGATTTAAGGTGTTCTTTATGTTACCAGTTCCATTGTAACCCTCTTTTAACTTCTGAGCCCTACAATTGTTATACTTGCTCTATCATCATTATTTGAAGAATAACTAAGGATGAGTTTGGGTAAAGAACATAAATAATTGCTTATTCAATAAACTCTTAACATGTGAGTTTATGCCATAAGTTTTACAAAGAAACTTACTGAAATAATTATGTTATTTTCATAAGCCCAAATAAGCCGCATAGAAGCTCTTCAACCCTTAAAACTAGCTTGGTAAAAATGCCAGTTAATGATGAAAAAAATGTCAGCTTGGTAAAGAAGTCTGTTTTATAATGTTTGAGAAATCTATTATCAATCAAGGTTGAGGTTATCTTGATTAGAAAAAAGTAAAATTTAAGTTTGGATTGTTAGGGGAAGAGAAATACTTTGAAGTGGACTACAACTAAAGAACTCCTAATTTAAGAATTCTTAAATTATTTACAACACACACTTTTAATTTTGAATTTCTTCTTGACTAGAGGTTTCTTCACAATGTTATAAACCTTGCAATATGTTAGGATCCAGTTACAATTTACTCTGGAGTTTATAAGGCTTTGGGCTTTCCTGTTACAATGACTAGATTTTATGATATGGTTCCTCTAAAGTTCTTTTCAATTGGTATCAAGTTTAAAGCATGTTCGTGTTTGTGTTAGATTCAGTTGGTGCACATTCCAAAGCTCCATTTTGTGAGAAGTACAATTTCTAGCTTTGGCTTCAGTGTCAGTTTGAGGGGTTCAAAATGGAAATAACAATCACACTATTAGCTGTTGGGAGCCTTGTGCCCTGTTTTTGCAACAAACACACCTTATTTCTTCCATAAACAAACTTAACTAACTATTATGCAACTAACTAACTAATAATGAGTATCTATCACAATGTTTGCTTTAATGAAATGAGGGTGGGCCTTAGTGCAATGTCAAGGTTGCTGCCTTGTGACCTGTTGGTCATGGGTTTAAATCCTACAGGCCTCTTCACTTGTGGCTGTGGGGGTAAGTGTGTACATTTATCCTCCCCAGACCCCCATAAGGTGGGATCATTGTGCATTGAGTCTCCCTTTTGTTCTCTTTAATTAAATGATATTAATTCAATGATACACTATCTGTAATGCTTGCTTCAATCATGACAAACAATTGATGATATGCAATTGCTTGTGCAGAACTATAGAGATCTCTATAATTCATACCCTTGGGGGGAAAATAATAATTCCCAAGTTATCTTTTTCATCATGGTTTGTCTCTGATTGCATCTTTCATAGCTTCATCAAAATTCATTGGTTCCTTGTTAATCATTTTGAGGTTTTGTCTCATTTATAGGAAAGCATCTTAATGTTTGCTGAGGTGACATGCTTCACATAACTGATGGAGGAAATCCCTTGATATTCTCCTCTATCCAGGCTCAATTCTATAATATGCTAGAGCCTAAGTCTTGTGTGCTAGGACATGCTTTATTTGTCTTGACATAGCCTACTGAACAAATTACAGCAACACCCCCTGAGGTTTCGTGTAATTACACAAGCACCCCTTGCTTTTTTAACCATTACTTTCACTTCCCTTGTAGGGATGTTAGTGTAAGATTTGAGGGGGTGTTGAGGGAGTGTCAATGTAATGTTTTCAACCATATAAGGGGGTGTTTGTGTAATGTTTTCAAACTTAAAGGGAGGTTAGTGTAGGAAAATAAAAAGGGTGGGACTATGTGTAATTTGATAAAGGCTCAAGGAATGTTCTGTAATTTGCTCAATAGGTTAACAATCGAACTAACATTTGATCTTTATGTAAAAAAAAATTGTATTCAAGTTTCATAGTCCTTTTCTACTAGTTGTCCCGCAAAATAACTTTCTTGATTTGGTACTATAATACACATTTATTATCAATTTATGAACACCATTTTGTCTTGGTGTTGCCAGAAATCAGCTTTTGGGCTTTATTTGGTAAACATGCCAAGTATGTGATGTGAACTGAAGTGTGTCACAATTCCTCTAATTGTTTTTATAGATAATATATTAACAATAAATAATGAACCTAACATGTTATTACTGCAGATTTATATTGTAAGAGCATTTCCAGATTCAGTTGAAGAAAAGGGAAATAATATTTTAGAGGAAGAAGGAAATGTGCGTGCAACCAAAGCACCAAAAGCTGCCTGTAATCTTGAATCGGAATGTAAGACAAAAAAGCCAAAACAGGCTGCAGTTTATGAAACTAAGGAATCAGAGAGTTCTCAGGAATATCTTCTAGATAGCAGCATTGACAACGAAGTGAAACCACAGGGAGTAAATCCAACTAATAAGGAAACTAAATTTTCTCAGAAAAATACGCCAAAGAAATCTAAATATCCTGCTACTGCTGATTCAAAAGGGAAAGTGCAAATTAAAACTGAGAAACCAAAGGCATCTATAAAGCTGTCAAACAATACAAGGAAGTCGAAAGAAGGTATAAATGAAATTGGTGGTTCAGACAAGTTAGAGAAGAATGAGTTTGTTCAGGATGCTGATAGCAAGTTAGAGAAAGTTGAACTAGTTGAAGAAGCAAGAAAATGTGTCACAAAAAAGCTAGAAAAAACCAGCTCCAAATTTTTCAGAAAGAAAGCATAATCTTGGAGCTAATGACTGGTAAATTATAAAATGTATTAAGACTTGTATGGAGTATATTATGGTAGTAGACAATATTTTCTGTTGTGGATTAATGGAAGTAAAGTGTAAGATATGTATTTGATTTGATATCTATCAGTATGTTAGTTATAATACATAAAAAACAATGTTTTGTTAATGTGTAATCTGGATGCTTTCATTTATAAATACTGCAAGTTGATTGAATTTACATTATGACTTCACTGTTTCTTGTACAGAAAGCAAGTTCAGGGTTTACAAAAATGCTGCTTTAAACAGTTTTATGATGAATAAAGTAAATAATTCATGCTTAACCTTGAATCCTTACACAACATTCACGTGAAACTATTTGGTTTGCATTAGCTACACAACTGTGATACACAAACTACAAACAAACTACAAGAGGAATATGTTATTGGAAACAAACTCGGAACATTCCTTGAGCTTTCAAGATCACGAAACAAGTGACACTGAAGCTGTTTTTTCTGGATTAAGGCCCTGCAATAAAAAAAAAACGGAGTTGTATTGCACTTGAAATCACTAAATTGACTAAGATGCATGATTGACCTGAATTTTCTTTCTCTGTATTAAAATTCAATGATAGGTCACACCTTTGTTACACTTTTGTTCATTATTGGATGAAATTTTGCAATAGGAGACTTAATTTGAATAATTGGAAAACTATAAGAATTAAATGCGTGCAATAACAATTAAGGAGTCTAAAACCGTATATAGGCCAAGCTTGACAAAACATAGAGACCAAAAGTCCTACAACAGTTATTTATTTGGAAGAAAAGATTTAGGTTAAATTGTAATTTTCATCTCTTAGTTTCTTAAATCCATGATTTTGGTTTTTCTAAATTTTAATTGTAAGATTTGATCCTCTAGTCTTATAAATTGTCGATTTTGATCATCTTAATATATTATTAACAAATAATTCTGAACTTACTAGCCCTCGAGCAAAACACACAGGGAATATATATTCCAATCTGTGACATCCGTAAACATAAAGACTCCTTAATTTTGGGAGCGCCAAAGAAATATGACTTTGATTGCTAACATATTCAACATTCCCTTCTTCCACTTCTTCTATTATGCGCTTCAATTCACTACAGTCGTATATTTCCAGAACCTCTAGCAGCTCCAGAGTTTGGACACTAGATGGCATGAAGAGAGAAGTTAGCATCGGACAACCATTTATTTTCAATTCTGTAAAACTGCATACCTTTGAGTTCCTAGGAAAGGATATGCTATGCAATTGTCTACATTCTTCTACCTCTAACTCTTGTAAATTTTTGAGAAAGCATTGCGAAGAGGGGTCACTAAACACTTCTTGCAGACCATGCATACGACTCAACCTTAAGGTAACTAGGTTGCAGAACACAACTTTGGTCATAAGCAGATTAGCATTGGTACTACCAAAGAGGCATTCAATCTCTGGACAAGATTTGAGGAATAAGAAAATCAATTGATTCATGCCTTGTGGATCTATGGATGGGATTACATTCTTGCAACCTCCCTCAAGTGTCATCAAATGAAAGTACTCGGCTCTAAGAATGAGATCCTTTTGGTAATGATATAAAAGATTGAGCAGAAGCATTGAAACCATCTAAGCATAAAACTCTAGATAGTCTACGCCTTTTCAAAGTTTCAAGCGACCAGAAGTTGGAGTGTGTTTCAGAACCATATTGTATTATAGCATACCTCTGCAATCTTGAAAAAGTGACATTATGTGGAAAGTCGTTTTTATATTGCAATAAAAACTAATACAATTCCTTTAGCTGCAAGCATCTCCCAATAACCTCGTAAGCAATATCTTTCTCAATCCCACTGCAGAGCAAATCTAAAAGCTTCAATTTCTTTAATGCTAAAATTCCATCAAAGGAAGAACCACGCAAGTCAAGAATCTCAAGTGCTTGTAGGCTTTCCAAAATGGAGATGTCACCTAATTTATAACCTCTCAAGCACAGAGTATGAAGATTTTTTTATTGACTCAAATGACCGTGGCAGTAACAAAGTTATATTTCTTTCAAACATATATAATAATAATAATAATAATAATAATAATAATAATAATAATAATAATAATAATAATAATAATAATAATAATAATAATAATAATCTAGAATCCACCCATAGTCAGATCTTAAGAATGCCTAGGATTTTAAGCATTTTCAACCTTTCAAGACACACATTTGATACTTCGAAGCCATTGTTTGGAAAATGAAGCAAGAAAATTTCAAGTGTTGTTGGACAATTCAATTGGTCATCAGGAAGCAAACCATTTTTCAAATCCCATAAGGATATTATTGCTTTCTTATCTTTTATGTTATCACTTTGTACCAAGATTCATGGATCCATTGCATCACCTGCCAAAATTTCTTGACCCGTTTCAGATGCTATCCACAAGGCTACGTCACGAACCAGGTCATGCATTTTCACCTTTTCTTTAATTTTGGCATGCAACAACAAACAAGACTCCCTGAGGAAGTTAATAGCTGCATGCATCTCCCTTCTTGATTTCTCCAAAGTTTCAAAAGTCCCAATTAGGCCCTATCCTCTTCCAAATCAAAATAAATCTTCCAAATCAATTTCATGATCCTCTGGAAATATAGAACACAACAATAATAAGGATTTCGCTAATCGATTTGTGAAATTATCATAACTTAATTTAAGACAAACATGAGGACTTGTTAAGCCTTTTGGAATATCCAATGGTTTAGAATCTTCAAGTCTTGATAATGCCAACTCCCCTCTTCTAAAGTTTTCCCCCTTAGTGTGCTTCCTAATGTTACAATTGCAATAGGTAATCTCTTACATTCATTAACAATTTTTGTTGCCAAAACTTTTAAAGCAGCTGAGGAGTTATCAGCTATTGTTGCATACAACTCGAACAAATCCCAAGCTTCTTCGCCAGTTAAGAGATTGAGCTCAATTATACTTTGTCATTGCATAGAAGTACATACTTCTCTACTTCGAGTTGTTAGAAGTGTGACACCCTCTACCCTTACAATTATAACTAACTAATTAAATAAATCATACAAAATTTAATTAAAAGATTATAAACACATAATAATAAAAGAAGGAAAAAAACATGCAAAATTAATTAATAATTTTTTTCTTTTTAAACACATTTAATTTAATCAATTCAAAAGGATAAAGGTTCACATCCACTTAGTGAAAACATAATAGAATATTATTTTTTTTAATAAAAGATAAGATTATCCCGGCTCAAAACAAGGTCGTCCACTCTAAATAAATAATAAAAAGAAACTAAAGTAGAAAAGTATAACACAATTATATCATTCAGTAAATCATAATCCCTATCACAGACTAAGTCTCTCCATCTCTAGCATGTGACTCATCATATGAAGGCTCACCTGAAACAAAGTGGCAATCAGCCCAAACACAAACACACACCGAGAGTGAGTTATCACATTCGTATATAATAAAACATCAGAGCATGTGAAACATATAATACTTAAAGCTGAATTTATATAAATAACATTACTGCACAAAATCGCACACATTATTCACACCCATTCAAGTTTACACACTCCATAAAATAACATCAACCACAATTGTTAACTCAATGAAATTCAAACACAAGCGTTATGCAACAATTATACTAAGACTCAAGCCTATATGCAATGTGGTACCATGTCAGTGAAAAACAACACTGGGGCGCTTAGGAGTACATGACAAAGCACACCACACAATGGGTATACTCGATCACTCTCACTAAGTAACATCATAAGGTGACCAGTCAGGGTTACTCTGTTTTGCGAGAATGCCCCAACCACATGGGATCAACATGGGCTTAAAGGAGCACTCAAACCGAGTATCTTTACCCCCAAGGCCTAGACTCCGAAGAATCCGTTTGGACCTCACCTTCCTGATTCAGGTCCAACCCCTAAAATATTTTTTTTTATTTGCACGCAGACACTGTTTATGAGTTATATCATACCCACGACCTTACTCTTATATTTCAAACATATTTAACAAATTGTGCTATAGTTTAACCCTTCAGGATCCTAACTAGGAATCCTACAATTTTCTTTAACACTGCACATAAAAGTTCTCTCAAGGTACACACTGGTCGGGTTACTGTATAACTCATAACTCACATGACAAGTAATATCACTACAAATATCAATCACACACTCATTCACAACCATGTTTCATGTCTACAGTTTAACATTTCACACTCTAACTAATTATAAAATATACTCAACAATTAGATAACAATGTATCATAATAATAATAACATACAATATTTAACTTCATGGCTTATAAACAAGTAACTATAAAATACACGTAAAATATATATATAAGTATATTATATTCAAAATATATAACAAAATATATATTAACGTAAACGTAAACGTACATATTATATATAACATATAAAAAGTATTAAATATATATTAATATAAAGTAATCACAATAATATCAAATATATTATTAAGTAAATACAAATTATATATAACAATAAAATATATACTCATATTGATTTCTATGAACAACATGTATACCTATATTTTAAATATATTTCAACTAAGTTGCCAACATCAAGAAAATGCCTAATTACAATGTGAATACAACTTTAGTTAATTTCTTTAAATGATTTTAGCCAATTCAATTATCCAACAATCCCTACACCTATGAATTTCATGATAAGAAATCACCCACGTGAAATAAAATATACAGTTTGTAAAAAAAATAGTATCAATATATATGTACACGTATACACTGCGGTGTAAAAATAATTATTTGGACACAATATACATTAGCACAAGAACAAGATTGAAAGGCCAACATATCTGGTATAAACAAAATCACCACCACACAATTTTTATGCTAATTATAAAGAATTCTAATTCCTAAGGTACACACCTAACACAGAAACACATCAATCCTACAACAAACTTGCAACAGAACACATCAATTCTACAACAAACTCGCAACAGAACACCAATTGGTTCATCAAACACACTCAATCCGCGATTAAACATGAAAACATAATTAAATTCATAAACACCCCAAAATAACCCAAAAATTGATCATCTAGGGATCCCTACACATGTTCATTCTAATCCCCAAGTGTGAGTAACTCATCCCTTACCTCGAGGTAGTCGCTTAAATGTTCTCTGTTAACAATGGTGGCGTCTGTGGTGCTTTCTAGAGCTCCAGCTCTAATTGCTCTGTTAGGCTTCTTGTGTGTCAGAAAAGAAGAAAGGAACATAATGTGTTTTACAAAAAGCTACTATAGGTTAACATTTGGCTTATATAGTGAGAATTTATGACCTAATAATTTTTATTTTATTTTTTTCTTATTTATTTATGTATTAATTTATTATTTTCTTATTTACTTATTAAAGTTACGGGTGTTACAAGAAGTACTCCACAACCCTTGTTGTTTTCATTGAATGGAATACCTATAGGTTCAAAGTTTAGCTTTTCCCATACATCATCCAAGATTAGAAAAGTTTTGCCTCCACTTAATCTTTTTGATAGTCTTCGTGCTTTACCTATGTCTGATTTTTCCTCTAACGGGAAACCCTTCTGTCAGCAATTTGCTCTTGGATGCTTCTAATATTTGGAGTTTGAGATACCGTTGCCATGACAACCTTCTCAAAAAGTTTTAACTCCTCAACTTTCTTACCCACCTCTTTCACCAAAGTTGTTTTTCCCGATCCTCCCATTCCATGGTGTCCAATCATATGAAAACTTTTATCCTTTATTAATGCTTTCAAAATCTCATTACAAGCCGACTCTGTAGATTTGAAAAGAACAAAATCTTTGAAAGAATGGTACTTCAGGCCTGGAAGTTCTGTCTTACTAGAAAATGGCTCAAACTTGCTATTATGATTGAGCTGAGTCATTTTTTCTATCTTTCTTGCTATTTCTTCTGCAAGGAAATATTGGCATTAACTTCGGAAATGACTTTTTCGTACTTCCAAAATCCTTCCTTCTAACGTCTGCACTTCTTGTAAGACTTTCTCAACATCTTTCAGCCACTTCTCAACGGCTGGTTCAATTTTTTCAGTCCTGTTAGTGGCTTCTCTAACTCGTTCCTTTACACTGTCTTGATTCAATTCCAATTCTCCTTTGGCATTTGGAAGATTCTTACCAAAGTTGTTGAAAAAACACAATTATTGAGCACAGTGTAAAATTGGATCCACTGTATATTCTGAAATCTTTGTTATGATTGCAAGAAAGATATCCTCCATGTGAAATGATATAATCCTAATCATGAATTCTTACTATCTCAATGGAGGATATCTTTGAAATAATAAAAAAATTCTTACTATCTTAATTTTAAAATATAATATTTTATTAAAAAATATATATAAATAGTGTAATATTAAAGAAGCTTGGCTATGAAGGAGGTGATTGCACTACCATTTTTTTTGTCATTGTTAATTGACTCCTTCCAAACATGTTCGAAACTTTAATCCTAAGTGGTTTAGTCGATCAAGAGAAATAAGACTGGTTACTGTTATGATCAGAGTTCAACAATTGGGAATGACATCTTACTATTACTGATAATCTGATATAGCTATATAATAGCTTTACAAGATAAGAGCCGAAGACGATTAAGGAAACAGAACCCAAATCTACAACTAAAATATTGAACTATGTCAAATCCATGAATCCATACATCTTTGAAGTGCCATCTGTCTCTTTGAAGTGTGGCAAATATTTTTTTATTTATAGGGATCAAAGACATTACTGAGGATTTACAATACTCACACACCTTGTTCAACCAACTAAGCTAGATCCCCTTGGTGAAGTGAGGTAAATATAAGTTTCACTAAAGGTATTATTAGAGCCGAGAAGTTTTCTCTATCTTGGACTAAGAAGTTTATTGAGTAAACTATTATTTTAGTTCCTGAAATTGTGAAGCAATGTCATGCTAGTCCTTGGAATTAGAAAATGCCATATAAATCCTTGAAACTGAAATTACTGCTATTTTAGTCCCTAACATTTACAACTTACTAGCATTATAATTCTTAAATTTTACAACTTACTATAATTATAGTCCCAAACATAACTAGCATGAAGGCTAATATGATTAACAAATTTCAATTTCAGAGATTTATTTGACATTTTTTTTTAATCTTAGAGACTACTATAATAACACTCCACAATTTGAGCAGTTAGCAAGTTAAGGTCGGACTGTTTTTGGTTTCAGTGATGACTGTAAGATATTGGTGTGGCTAGGGCAGGGATAAAAATTTAAGGATTCAGTAAATGTAGGATGTTTGTCTAAGAGGAGTTCTTTAGTGTGTATAGAAGGTAGTAAGGAGGGGGGTATATTCTGTCCTGTGTTTTTTTGTTACTAGTCTGCAGCAGATAGGTACACACAGTATTATGCAGAAATGTTTTAATTAATATGCTATAATCAGCTCTGGTAGGTCAATGATGCTGTTAGAAAATGACAGTATCAATCTCTGTAATGTTTGCCTTTGAATGGTCACATCTTGTGGTCAAGTCAATGCTTTTGATCAATAAATTTGTTTTGCCTTCTCAAAAATTAAAATAAATAAAAATTTTAAGGATTAAAATGATAGTTTACTAGAAGTTTATTCAATATTCCATCTTTAAATTTTCATGTTCTGGTCTCATTGACATAGTTCAGTTCCACCAATGAGAAATGATGAAACTAAAAACTTTCCTCCAACGAACAAAATAGCAATCTGGTTCAACTCGATAATCTCCACTTTGATTTAAAGTTTTGTATATAACCGATGAAAAACACTTTTCAAAATCTTTAAATAAACATCTTATGCATTCACCAACAGAATCAATGGATACATGCCGTTTTGACTTGGCTGGGGAACAATTAAAATGATTTGAACACTTAGTGTTAGTGCAGAGCAAGACCCAAAAAATTGAGGAGGGTTATTTTTCTAAGAATATATATTTGGTACAAAAAGGAAAAATTTAATTGGGTGAAAAAAATGAGAGCAAGTTGTTTGTTGTTTTCCAAGAGCTTCTGTTGGAAAATATGTTTTCCTTTTCTTTCATCCTTGTTTATTGTTTTGTTTGTATAAGGAAGAACTTGAATGTTTGAATCAGAATTTACCCTTGTTGCAATGGTTATTCATTTGAATGTTATATATATCTGTTGGACATTAAGGAGACTCATGATACATGTTAGATTTCAACTTAAAATCAATTGATAAACCTTTCTCCTTTTAAACTTAAAACCAACTGATACTAGTTGAAGTCGTCCAACAGATATATAAACTGTATCCTAAGAACTAAGACAGGCGATGTGAGACTTTCTAACAGGATGAATTTCTCCTTTTCATTTTTTGTTTGCCTTTCTCTGGCTCAACAAAAATGCCCATTGTATATTATGTATTCTTTTTAGTTGTTGTAATTTCAGAGTATCTTGAACTCAATCACGAGCCTGAACCTTGTGCATCATTAGCATATATGGTATCAAGAAGTTTAATTAGATATGCTTAGCTGGTTATTTGAAGGAAAAAATGCAGAATATGATATACTATTTATTTGGTCTGTGATTAGTAGTATATATTGTTTTTAATGATTAGCTATTTTTCATGTGCAAGCAAAAAATTGCCTTGGTTGAGGGTTTGCAGCTTTTCTGTGCAAGAGTTGCAGTGTATGAGGTTCACATCATGACATTGTCTATAATGTATCTCGCAAGTTAGTTGCATCCATGCTCTTCTTATATCTTGGCCCTCAAAATATATTTATATTTTAAACATAAACACGAGACAGCAAGACAGAGGGTTGGAACATGAATCGATGGAAGGACAGCTGTTTTAGCCGTGCAACTCCTTTAAAAGCTAGGATCTCTCTCTCTCTTCCTTTTAGTAAAGCTATGAGTATCAATCAGCAAAATGATGAAGTGGCAATTGAAGAAAATTCAAGTGGTTGATGTAGCAATGTCATCACTCATCACCTCTGTTTCAGCTATTACACATTGTAAATAGATATATAGATGGGTGTACAAAATCAATATAATATAACTTACAAACCAGTTCTCTGTCAATTAACCTTAAAATAGGAAGCACACAAAACAAATTAACAAGTATAACTGAAAAATAGTACATTTGGTGGTTCCATTGT
Source organism: Glycine max (assembly GCF_000004515.6). Lineage (NCBI taxonomy): Eukaryota > Viridiplantae > Streptophyta > Magnoliopsida > Fabales > Fabaceae > Glycine > Glycine max. Next base: position 44,403,114 of record NC_016089.4, on the reverse strand, counting down.
TTAATTCGCAGAGGGCTAAAATAGAATTCTGGTCCCTTATCTATATTTTAGGTTTCAATTTTGTCCCTTACAAGGTTTCACTTTGGCACCTTATAGTGTCTCTGTTAAACCAAATTGGTCCTTTTGTCAGTTTTTAGCACTGATGGTGTCAATTTAGGCGGATGTGACTTCTCTTATAGTTTACCACATGTCACCAAAATGATCAAATTAGTGTGATAAACTTATGGAAGGACCAATTTGGTGTAACTAAGAAAATTTAAGGGACAAAAGTGAAACTTTTTGAACATAAGGGAACAAACTGAAATCTAAAATATAGATAAGGAACCAAAATTCTATTTTAGCCATTTAGAGGGTATTGACATTCTGATATTAGAAAAACTACATTTATTAAAGCTGATCTTTTCCAACTTTCATCTTGGCCTAATGGTTGGTATCTTTCCACTGACAAGGTCACTACCTGACACATCTGCTGAAACAAAAGGAGTCCTGGTAGTAGATGAAGAAGAATGTGGATTGAATACCCTTCCAGAATCACTTGTAACATATTCTGCCTCCATAGCGTCGGTCTCAGTTAACATAGAACAGATGCTTTCAAGCTCTCTGGCCACATCTATCATTTTAGGCCGCTCATCTGGTTCATCTTTGCAACACTTTAAGGCTAAAGTCAAAAATTTATCCGCACACTCAGAAGGATAAGACTCGATACGTTTATCAACAACCGAAAATACTCCACCAGATTGGTATTCCTCATTAACCTGAAAAAAAAAAAAAGGATTTTTGTCAAGAATTATTTTATTTTCACATCTTAGAGATGGGAAGTGACTAAGGAACAATATTATGGAAAGTGATACAAATTATTGGAAACTTATTGACTTTAGAATATTAAATATCAGCATTATCATAGAAATTAGAATATATTGTACTACAGATTGACTTGCTGGTGGTAGGCTATAAGTTAGCTACTGATAATTAGGCTGAAGCATAGTTTCTAAACAACTCCTAATTATGCCCTACCCTTGCTTACAACATTGATTCATTGTAATCAAAGCTATAAATTAGGCTGAAGCATAGTTTCTGAACATGAAAGCTACAAACACTGTTCAAAAAGTAAATGGATGAGAATAATGATGGGAAGGCTAATTTTTACATATTTTTTTAACCTCACTCTGCAAATTTGTCAAGCAAAGAAACAAACCCTCACATCCCTAAAACAGGTCCGGGTAAGATTTGATCACAAACACAACTCCAGGGTTGAAACTTGAAACTGAAAAGACAAACAAACTGAGCTACATAGCCTTGTTTTAGTACCCTAAAACAATTTGAACCCGTGACTGTAATCACTGTATGAATGAAAAAGTGTAATATGAAGCAGCATAAATTAAGGCAGATTTTTTTTTCATTTAGGTCATGTCTGACAAATGTGCAAATAAAATTATAGAAATAGAACTATCCACTGCATTGCAACTTTTACACACAATTTTTACCCTCTAGCTTGATCAAATTACAAATTTCAGGAAGAGAAATCAAAGTTACCAAACCATACCTGTCTAATAATATTTTTGCCATGAAAGATTGGTGGCCTCCCAGTCACAAGTTCCAGAAATACAACACCAAGACTATAAACATCACTCTTGTCAGTCAATTTGCGAGTTAAGAAGTACTCTGGATCAAGATAACCCTGCACGTTTAAAACAGTGAACAAAAAATAGAGATTAAATCTTTTGAACACATAAACTCAACCTAACTGATGTATATAAATAATTTCAATCATTTAGATGATTTTCAATTTTGTGTTCCGAAGTCCAAAAGTCATATTAATTTATTTTGATATTCTCTTCAGAAGTGTTGAGCACATTATCAACTACTAAAATGTACATGTCTACTAAATCTAAGTATTAGTAGACTGGTGATAAACCTAAAGAAAGTGAAAATCAATGGTTTCTGTAAATAGCTATTCCAAGAGGGATGTAAACCTTAAAATCTAGTAAAAAATGTCTTCTATCTTTCTGGTCTTGAAGGTTGGTTTGAGAAATAGACAGTTAAAGATAAAATATAGAATCATGATTTGTTGAAATTGTTTTACAGTCATAGCTAATTTGGTTTTCAAATTCATATCCTTAGTCAACCATTATTTTAGATCATGAAAAAATTATACAAAAAAAGTTGAGCCTTGAACATAACCACTAATTGGTCTACCAACAACTTGCTTAGAATTTGGTTCAAAAGTTTAAGTGCTTGCATAAATACACGAAATATGTTTTCCTAGAAAGAGAGAGAGAGAGAGAGAGTAAAAACAGTTTATTCACCATTGTTTTATAATCTAATGGTTCAAATACACCTAATCTACTGATTACTGATCATTTAAAATGTAGGTTATCCCTTTTCAGATTTATAGCCATGTTATCTGTAAAAAGAAAGATCATACTTCAGTGGAATGAGATTATAATGAAATTCATCATAGTATATAAAATGGAACAACAGGAAAATGTTCAACATTTTCTTTTTTAAATTGTGTAGAATGGTGTCTCATAGTTTCTAATTTTATGCTGAATGTAGGCATGCTCAGTATTAGCATAACTAAATTAACCCGGCCATGAAAGCCTTACCGGGGTCCCCTTTACCACTGTAGATATATGACCAGGTACGTTTCCTTCGATATCTGGAACTGGGGCAAGTCTTGAAAGTCCAAAATCAGCAACTTTTGCAGTGAACTTGGAGTCCAATAATATATTGCTGGCCTTGACATCTCGGTGGAATATTGGAGAATCTACTTCGGTGTGTAGATACAGAAGACCTTTAGCAGACCCTAGAGCAATCTTCAACCTCATGGAAAAAGTAAGAGGTTTTTTTGAATAAGCTGTCATAAAACATTAAGTACAGAGTTCAGAGAGAAAACAAGAAAGGCATGCTTTTTCTACAAAAATAAAAAATAAAAAAATCCTAGTGCCTTTGTACTTCAAATTGGGAATAGAAAGAGCAAGGAAAACTTATACAGGCAAAACAACATTTGTTGTTTCATGACAGAGTCAATGATAAAATATAATGGCCACTATAAGAAGTTAATAGACAATACAGAAAATTAGATAAAAGAGCAAAGGATTTACCAGAAAGGTTATCCCTTAGAGTTCCATTTGGCATGTATTCATAAACCAACATCTGCAAGCCCAAAGCCATAACTCACATAAGGAAATAAGAATTAAGGGATGCTAATTCATTTACATCTTTTTTTTAAAAAAAAAACAAATATTTTTAATATCAAATGTAATTAGGGCCTAACTCAATCCTAGAAAATTGACTTGTAAGATGAAGATTTCCCAAGCTTTATATATGGTCTCTTTTTAGTCCATATCTCTAGTCTATTTTTAGGTCCCAATTACGGTGGGCGAGGGGTGACCACAATTAAGGCGACTTTTGAACTGTAATCAACATCCTATTCTTGGTACAAACCATATCGTCATGGAACTAACACAAGACAGAAAGCTAATTGGATTTACAGAAATTAGAAATTCCAAAAAATAAATCAAAGAATAAAAAATAACTAAATATTTTACTATAACAAATTCTGTTGAGTTTACGTTTCTGAACTTTAAAACAAATTTTACCTGTTCACCCTCTTCATCACAATATCCAACAAGAGACACAAGATTGCGGTGATGTAACCTTGATAGCAACTGTATTTCAGTGAGAAACTCCCTCTCACCTTGCAGTGAACCCTCCTGTGCACGTTTTATGGCAACAACAGTACCATCTGGAAGAACACCTTTATAAACCCTCCCATAACCCCCTTGCCCAATTTGTGCAGAGTCACTAAAATTGTTTGTAGCCGCAGCCATTTCTTCATAATCAAATGCTCTTATATCTTCAATTTTTATGGAGATCCTTGATTCTGCTAAACAAATAGAAGACTATGTTTAACATATATCTCAATCAGCTCATTCTTATAAGTTAACAACAAATTAGATATGGTTAGCATCAGTAGTTCATACTAATAACTTTTTCATTCTGACCAGGAAGACAGTAAATTTAACTGAGAGCGGGTAATTTTAAAGTAGTATGACAAAAAATATAGGAAAAAGTATATTTGCTAGAAACTGTAAGTTAAATCTATGCGGCTCATAGATGAATATTTGAACTAGAGTTTAAATTGTTTTTTACATTTGATAACGTAAATAACATGCATATGCAAGGGAGTGGCAGGGCGTTTGCACCTTCTCAGCCTTAACTGGGACCAGATTCATAGTTCATAACAAGTAAAAAGTACTAGTATTATCAGCGGACTTAATTATCAGGAATGCTGCAGTAAGCTGCTCTGATACATAGAGCATCTGAATGTTAAGATGTCATCTTGTTCATCAATTAAATAGTGGAATCCAAGTATAAGAAGGACTAGAAGAACTGGAATGTTAAGTATAATTTCACATTACTTTGTGATAGCGTGCTGGTTCAATTACTGAACCAGATGCATGAACTGCTCTAGTCCAATCCACCATATATATTCATACTTTTTGTAACAACGTTCATTATACTTTTAAATGAATCGCCATTTCAATAAATACAGTACATAAAGATACTAAATATTTTTTTCCATAAAATTATTATACTAAATATATATATTTTTCATAATATCATGTATATGTAATGGAATAAACTGTCTAATCAGATATTTATTTTCCATAGACAGACCTATCTCGAGTCAGGACATGATTAATTGCAAAGAGAAGGTTTCTGATATTCTGAAGATTATATTCATTAGCTAAAGTCTTTCTAAAGACACTCTAGTTAGAATTCGTTAGTCAGCATTAGAGAAGACAATATAACAATAAAATAGAACTGTTTGTTATTTTATATTGTTGGCAATATCTACTCCACAAATAGACGTTTAAAAATTGAAGAATGGTATCAATCCTGAAATCCAATCAACTGTATAACCAACTAAACTAAAGGCTGAACTGTTATTATACAGTACAATTCTGTAAACTTTTTGCACTCCTTGATAAACAACAGAAAATTTTCCTTTTAGTAAAAAAGTTATTGAATACCGAGAAGAAATAAACTAAGGAGGCCAAATGTAATGGTTGGAGTAGAATACTCACATCTTTAGGGTTCGTTTCCCCAAAACTTGGTATGGAATAGTGTTATCTTTGGTGTTCATGGTGTTCCAAATTTTGGGTTATTATTTTTTATATGCAGAGAGGCTAAAGGAAGTCTTGCCTAGGGTTTTTCATTCTCCTTATTTGTAACTAGAATTTTCTGTTTTGGAGGATCTGATATGCGACCATAATTGTACTAACTGTCTTTTTTCTTTAATGAAGTATCTTTCTATAAAACACAAGGGAAAATCAGAGGGGCATATATCAGTGAAACCAAAGGTTTCAGTAGAAAAGATGACTACACATGCTTCTTGCAGTTCTTTCAGGAAATCAATTTATTTCTTCAAAATATGAAAGTCCATGCCAACAGGAACAGTCCCAAAAGGTTAATATGAAAACATTAAGACTATTCTGAATGATGATATTTTAAAATTAAATTTAGAATATGGTGTCAAAATAAAATTATGTGCAGTAACATCTAGACTTCAGTTGGTGACAGCCAGAGAGCACTGAAAACAAGTCAAAGAGAGGAAATAGTAATAGACTAGGCTATTCATTATAAGGTACTCACCTTTTGTCCGTTTGGAAGGTGTACGATAATCTCTTGAGCGTATTCTTAATATAAGAATGGCAACAATTGCAGATAATGTAACTGCCAGGGCAATTGCACCTAAGACTATTCCAGCCAGTGCACCTTTGCTTATCCCTGAACTTGGAGAGGTAAAAATCACTGTGACAATATAAGCAGTATCAGAACAACCATAATACAATTTGCAAATATAAATTTCTGTATAAAAATGGCTATATGGCTCATACTATAAAGCAGTATATTCGTTAATGAGTTCTAGAGGCATTAACTTTCCAATTTTAACTGGCACTGCTTAAACTTTTAACTTGACACTTGACAGCAACACATAGAATGTAATCATGAACAAGGCATTGCATCTCAATTGTCCAATGCTGTTAGTTATCTCAGCACAGTTGTTTCATTTTTGTCACAGTATCTTTAAAGAATTACAATGAACAAGTGAATATAAACTTTGAATTTGAGGATAAGGAGTATACTAGCAATACACTCTTTATTATTCGGTAAAATTTATTAGAAACTACAAAATCGTGAGACGCACTCATTAAATAAGTGAGACCTACCAAATTTTGTATTTTCTAATAAATTACAACCAATGATAAAGAGTGTGTTGCTAGCATTTCTATTTGAGAAGTAATCAAATAGATGACAACTTTCCCAGAATATCATAATTTGAAAAAAGTTGACAAAATGACCTGTACCCACACGGTTTCAGAGAGGTGACATATCAAATAGTAATAGAATTAAAGCAAAACTTCAGCTTCATAATTTTTGCTAACTTCGACGTGTGAAACATTAATTATACTAGAGAAGCCTAGATTTTTAACAGCAACCGGTGAGCTACTAGCTCAATGAAAGGAAAATGTTATGCAAATAATTCAATTAATAGGACTGAAACTTGAAATTCATACAGTAATACTGTTCAACCACCTAAAGACAATTCAACTGAGGTCATATTATTCAGTGTTCAACTTCCACTAAAAACTAGAAGATCATAAGAAGTTTCTGTGACTTACCATTTCTGTAAGGTTCCAGGAGAATGAAGTCTAGAAGTTCCGAAGGTCCAAACAAGTCATTGCTTGGAACATCAAAGTCTAGGAACAAGTTTCTGATCCGAATAACCTCACTTGTATTGAAACGAGGAGAGCTTCTATTATCAACATATATAGGAAAAACCATCAAGTTCATTCCCAACCGTGGGCCTTCTTCCCATGCAAAACTGTTAATGAAGACCTGACTAATATGTATTTTAAGACCACTTGACATCAAGCTCTGAAATGCATTCGTGTATATGCGGAAATCTGAAAATGCTGGACTTTTTAATCGATAATTAACAACCAACGGTGCAGCACAGAAACAGTCCACAGCGTATACATAAGGGGAGGGGCATGCTTGACTGAGACAGCTAACGCTGAAGTTACCATTGATGCTACCGTCACTTTCAGTTTCAGGTCCACAGAACTGAACTAAGGTGTTATTATTTGAGCACATAGGATTTCCCAAAAGCCTGAAACATAGTAACTTTCAAATACAGTTATTGAATTGCGATCCTAATTCTAGTTGTGAATTGCCAAGGTAATTTTAATCACGAATCATAAGATTCACAGTTACAAACAAAACTTGAAATATATCGTATTAAGGTGTAGACTCAAAACAAAATCATAAGTCATAAGTTGTAGGTTAGGAATTAATGAAAACAAAGCAATGATAAAGCCAAACAAGGTGTGCATAGAGAGAGCAAGTGACTGTGTGAAGCATATGTTTTAAAAAATGAAAATTGAGAACCTGAAAATGGTGCTTAGAGTGAGTGAGTGACTGTGTGAAGCCCTTAATTCATATAAGTGAAATGAAAGCAATTGAATAATAAATTAGGTTGCATTCAATTTAAGCTAATTTAAATTTTCAATTTTGATGGTAATTGGTGAAAAAAAATAAAAATAACGAATCAGGATTAATAAAATTGAATCATGTAAATCATATCCATGATACGGAATGACATCAATTCATGCGTGTGCATCTTGATTCAAAGTCATTTGCAATTCACCACATGATATGAATTTTTGACTTGCTGATTCATATTGGTTCATGCAATTTGAATCTCAAATCATGTGATTCCCTATATACTAGTAATATAAGATTAGAAGCATACCAGAGTGTGACATTTGGAGGAAGACTTATACTGCCCGATATACTAGTAAGTTGATTATTTTGCATGTCCCTGCAAGATCATATATAAACCATGCTGAGCAAATCAGAACAATAAAATTCAGTAGCACCCATGCAGAAGATAAAACAAAAGCATAAAAAAACACACATGAGAATACATTATGTGATAGAACTGTATCAAACTTGTGAGTAGAAATACGAATCTTCGTTGATGAAGCCTAGTTCTCAATGTAACATCCCAATTTTTCGTAAATAAATTTAAAAAGCTTTTTAGTAAAATAAATAAATAAATAAATAAATATAGAGTAAATAATAGGCTGAGTACCCTAGGTATAAATAGTTATGTTAAGTCAGCTGTCTCCTCTTGGCCTCATTTTCGTTTTTCCCCTTCTCCTCTCAAAACCCTTTCTTTTTCCCGCAGCCCACCAAACCAGTCTCAGAAAAACGACGATCTCGAACCCATTCACCGTTGGATCGTCGTGAAATTTGAGTATCATGTTCGCAACACAATTCCGAGCATTCTCACCGTTGGGAATTTCGATATCATGTCTGAACTGAGAGAAACACCCTTCGCATTGTAGCTTTTTTTTTTCCCGCAGAAACCCAGAGCTGTCTTGGTAAAACTACGATCTCGGTTTCGTTAACCGTTGGATTATTGTGAAATTTGGATATGTTGTTCGAAATTCAATTCCGCACGCTTCCACCGTTGGGATTTGCGATATAATATTCGTGGAGGGAGAAAAAGGAATCGCATGAAGACAGTATAAGTGGAGGTTTCAATCTCTTCTCCGTCTCTCTGACGTTTGGGAATTCTATCGGAACAGTCGGAGGAATAACTGAAAGAATTTCAGGGAACCGCTAGAGATGTTGCTATCCCTGGCTGAAGACACGTGAGTCCGCTCAGAGGTAAGGGATGAGTTATTCACAATTGGGGATTAGTGAGAACATGTGTAGGGATCCTTAGAGGATTAAATTGGGGTTTTATTTTGAGATGTTTATTAAATTGCAATTTTTCCTTTATGATTATAAATAAAATATTGATGTCCTAATGAAAATTGCTTGATAAATTGTGCTCTTGATATTTGTATATTTCGACCTATGATTTTGATATAATTGTGTAATATTAGTTAAGGGGTTTTAGTCCTAATGTTGTGATAGTGTTTTATATAAATGGTTATATTGAGGATATGAAATGATGATTCAAATTGTGAGTATGTGATGAATTGTAGAAGAATATGTTGCTTTGAGATTATAATATTGTTATTGAGATTGAGTATAAGTGTAAAGTTGAACATGTGTTAATTTGTGAGATACGTGTAAACATGTGATGGTGAATTATCACACTATGAGAAGTGAAATTGTGAATGAGTTCTAGTTGTGGATAAGTGTGTAGTTAACACTTGATGTGAAATTACTTGTGTTGTAAGCTATGAATTGTACAATAACCCGACCAGTGTTATCTTGAGAAAAGCGTTGATGCGCAGTGTTAAAGAGAAAATGTAGGTTTCCTATTTAGGAGCCAGTGTTAAATCATAGTGCGATTGTGTTGAACGTGTTTAAAACACGAGTGTAAGGTCGTGGGTATTGTATAATTCATGAGCAGTGTCTGCATGCAAAAAAATTATTTTAGGGGTTGGACCTGAATCAGGAGGGAGAGGCCCTGACGGACTCTTCGGAGTGTAGGCCTTGGGGGTCACCGGGTTTGAGTGCTCCTTTAAGCCTATGCTGATCTCATATGGTTGGAGCATTCTCGCAAAACATCGTGACCCTGACTGGTCTCCCTATGATCTTACTTAGTGAGAGTGACCGGACAAACCCATTGTGTGGTGTGTCTTGTTATGTACTCCTAAGCGCCCCAGGGTGGTTTTTCACTGACATGGTACCACATTGCATATAGGATTGAGTCTTAGCATAACTATTGCATATGCTTGCTAATTGATGTGTTATTATATCTTGATCGAAGTGTGAGATTCTTGTGTAATGTGATTGATAATTGAAAAGTGAATTTTGAATGATGAAGTGGTGAAGTTACGTGAGCTATGTTTAAGCAAGTGGTATCTCATTTATATAATATGTATATTTAATTGTCTTGTTTCTCTATTAACTAGGAATGTGATAACTCACTCCCTGTGTGTTGTTGTGTTTGGATCCTGTGATGATCTTGAACTTGTGTTCGGGGGAGCAGATGAATAGATGGATGACTATGAAGAACCTCATGCTAGAGGACACGGGAACACCACGCTCTGATAGGATGTGACATTAGGATATAGGTTCTATATTAATTGTATGAGACTTATATGATTTTCTTTGAGTCGAGATGACTTTATTATTTATTTGGACAAGTTTGAATATGATGTAGAAGAAAGTGAATGTGAGTCTTTTATCCATTTGAAAAGCTTGTATTTAAAAATGTTTTAAAAATACTTTTAATTAATATTTGAATTTTTATTCCTTTATTAATATATATGTGAGGGGTAGAGGGTGTCACACTCAATACTACCCCAATGTGGGTACTGTACCAAAAACTTAAGCTATACAAAGAATGGAAAATTCCCTGGATATTCAAGAGTTAGAAGACTCTTCTAGCCGCAATACTAACATACCAACTACTCCTCTCAAGCCCTCTTCCTATTTATAGGCAATATGCCTTATTATTTTCTTCTAACTATCTTACTATTAGCATCATCCTACACTACCTTCTCTTGGGTCAGAACAGTTAGATAAGAAAAACAATTTAACCTTGGAGGATTCTTACCCTCAACCTAGTTTTTGTAACATTAGGGGCATTCTTAGAACAAAAAATATGAAAAGAATAAAAGAAAGATGGGTGATGTAATTAGTAGAAATAGGAGATGTAAAAAAGTAATCCTTTGACAAAAAGTGAAGTGCTTTTTGTAACTCCAATACTACTCCTTTGCTTTCACCTACAGCATTTCTAATCACCAAGGTCTGATAGATCTGGTGGTAATGACTGTTAGGAAGTCTCACATTGCCTACCTCAATTCTCGAGATATAGCTTATATATCTGTTGAACAACTTTACTTAGTGTTGATTAATTTTAAGCTTAAATCTAACATGGTATTAGAGTCTATAACCTATCTTGATTCTTGCAAGGGTCACTTCAGCTCTTGAGTCTTTTCAAGATAACTCCTTGTATATCTTAAATTGTTCCTTGTATTCTCAAACTGGAATTTCTATTTGCTTTTCTTGTATGAGGTTTCTTCCATTATCCGAAACTACAGTTTACCCTCTGAAGCTAAAGATTCCCCATTTTGAGTCTCTTTTTCCCATGTTTCTTCATTGCACAATTCACTCTTTGATATGACTTGTTCTTGCTCCAACACCAGATTTTCCTCCCTTACCTCTACTCTTGTATGTCATGCATCTTGCTAAGCAAACCGCACCTCAAACATTCCTCGCTTCTTAATCCATCTTGTGATGATTCTTTCCATGAATTCTAACCTGGTCTCATTCTTGTTAGAGAATACGAGCTATATCTGTTTGTGCAGTAGCAGCCTAGTCTTTGTAGTAATGTAGTAGGTGATTTATTTTTCTCTAATTATTTCTCGGTTAGTTAGGATAGTTAGTTATCAATCACATGCTGAGTCAGAACTGTCATTTTCTTCCTCCAGACTCTTCTCAGAGTATGAAATCTCTCTATATATGTACTCTCACTATGTTTTCAGTGTTAAAAAAACTCAATTTCAGTTTACTTGATCTGATTTAACAAGAACATTAGAAATCTATTAATAATTGTTCGCACCGTGTAATGCACTGGCACCTCCTACAACTCCTAGACGATACCAGTTGATAGAACATCAGATTTGTGAGTAAATATATGAATCTTTATTTGTGAAGCCTAGTTCCAATCCTTCCCTAATATGGATACAGAACCAAGAACTGACACTATAAAAAGTATAGTAAATTCCGTGGATATTCCAGGGATCCATAACATGACTCTCCCTAGCCACAATACTAACTCACCAACTGATCACCCTACTCCCCTAAATTCCTCTTCCTTTTTATAGGCAACATACTTTATAAGTTTATTCTAACTGTTTCAGGTCAGCTAACTATGGTGCATTTGGGAATATGCAGCCATCTGCATCTTAACACACACACATGTACTATCAGTTAATTTAGCTCCCCAATCACCATCTTCTTTAAGTGAAAACGAAAAAGGAAACGCATACACATGCTCCCATGTAGAGTTCTAGGAGGAAATTAAACTGTGCAATTATCATTTTAGGTCTTACAGGTGAAGTGTTTCTGGTCCATTTAAAATCCTGTCCTGCCAAATGGTAGATGGAACACTTCCACTCAATGAATTGTTTGCAATTGACCTGTCAGCAAAAGACAAGTGTTGAAAATTCATTGATTTTTTAGCATTTTTATATAATTATAAATTAAAAATATATTAATTAGGAATAACACAATATGATTTGTAAGATAAGGTGATATAGACTTAAACGTTTATATCGTTTGGTTTATGGTATTCAGTACTTGTTGGTGTAGGAGAAGAAAGGATGAAGAGAAAAAGAAAAAGAAGACAACTTACAGCTTCTGAAGACGTGGAAGACCAGAAAAATAGGATGGAATAGTTCCAATAAGCTTATTGTTTGATAAATCACTGCAAACATCTCCAGATTTCAAATAATGAATTTTATGAAATCTTTGTTATCATGTTTTGAAGATTTTCAAACCAGATATACTTAACATGAGAGGAAAATATCAACATTGAGAATCCAAATATTTGAATTCAAGAACAATAGATTTGTATATTATTTAAGAAATAGAGGTTCTTACATGGTTGTGATATTGTCTGAAAGCTTATTAGTAGGAATTGAATCATTCAATTGATTGAAACTGAGGTCACTGGAATATACACAAACAACAGTCAGTTGAAACAGTTATAGTCTTAGACTGACGTTTGAACAAGTAAATCTCACTCTTCATTATGTCAGGTGCACACACTTCTATTTTGGATCCAAAAAAGTAATGCATAAACCGAGTTGAATGCAAATGGGATAACCAACTTACAGATAAGTAAGCTGCGGCATTGTGCTCAAATCAGGAATTGGTCCTTGCAAGTTGCAGTTCCTAAGGCTCCTGATAAAACCAAGTAAACCAATAAGAACATATATATAATCAACCTTACACTTTGTACGTTTCTCCTCACCAAACCAAATAATTAGTTTTTGACAAGAAATTTTATCAAGTGATTCAAGTGGAAAATATAAAGGAGTGGCAATATGGTATACTCCAAAGAAAGAAAATGGAGGAAATAAAACTCTTATAAAATGATTTGGATTCAGATAAATACAACAGTATCAAAGCATTATTGTGAATGACTCATAGCTGTTGGGAACCAAAGAACAGAAAATAGAGAGAAGAGAAAAATAATATTATTGGTTGAACGAAAAATCTACTGAGCAATGAAGAGAAGTCTCTCCTCCAAGCAAGGGTTTCCCCTTGTAAAAGGATTTCTCCTTTCACAGACAGACTATCAAATTCACAGAATAAATCCCTCTAATCTAATTTTCCTCTATTTATAACATATCCCTTCTAACAACTAATACACTATCTGACTGTGCCCTTATTTATCCTAACAATTTCTCATTAAATTTTATAAGATAAAGAAATCAAGATAACAAGATCATGTCAGTAGTTGTTCATAAAACTAAACGTCTGTGTATCAGTGTATGACATTATTTCTTTCTCAATTTTGGTGTTCAACCGAGTGATCAACAACTGTCTAATAAATATCAATTTCAGGAAACAATATCCATAATTTTGTATTTTTTTAATTTTGGACCTTTATTTTTAAATTCATTGCCAATGTTTAACTGAAATTCCTTTGTACATGAAATCACAAACATTTAACTATCTTAGATTGGTACTTCGAAACATTCCTAGCATCTTAAATTTAAATTCCTTCCCGATGTTTAACTGAAGTTCAGTTGTACATGAAATTACAAAGATTCCCAGCACCTCAGCTCCACTCATTGTACAGTTAACATACTTACAAACAAGGGATCACAAAATGAACTTACAATTTCGTCAATTTGGACATGCTGGCATAAGAATCTGGAATGCTATTTCCACTAAAGTTGTTGTTATCAAATTGACTGCAAGAACAAGAAGATCCATGAAATACTTTAAAATCTCATCACAAAGTAAAGAATATTTATTAAATCAGTTGATATTGTAAAAGCAACAAACTTCAAAAAAAAAATCAAAAACTTTTACAATGACAATAATGGCAACTTTCCAGTATTCAATCCATTGATTTGGTCCAGTTTATGATATATGGAACCTTTGGCAAAATATTCACTACTTAGAGTTTTACTATTTAACTCTAGAACTTCACTTAGCAATACTTATATGTAATTAAAACCATAAATTGGATCACCTGACATTGTGAGAGTCTTTTGCTGTTGTTGTTAGGTTGCATGCTCTTAATTCCAATAGATATTTATTGAAACATATATTTAAAACTATTAATATTTCATGGTGTATACCATTCCATATAATTACCTTAATTAAGCTGTTTGATTAGACATTGATAATTCCATAGTGTGCTTTTTTGCTTGCTTACAAAAAGAAGGTCTAGCTAAAATCTGGTGATGGGTGGAAGAGGGCAAGGCCAATTGAAAGCAAAGTGACCCAAGTGCAATTTTTTTGTTTTTGAAACATGACCCAAGTAAAAATTGAACTTCGTCAAAGTACATTCTCTTCCCCCTGCCATGCTCTGCCTCCCCCCTACAAATTGAACATTACAGAACTGCCACTTCGTAACAATTTTCCTATCTTTTTCCCATTTCTACTTCACATTTTTTTTTTCATTTTGATGGATCACATATTATCTGTGATTTTAAGAAACTCTATGTAAAACAATTCTTCTTGAGTTTATGCTTGCTTCAGAAAAATGACCAGTGGCTAAATTGTTTATGGTAGCCAGGGAGCAGCATAACATAAATTTTCCATCTTCTAAATAGTAGCCCATTTGTTAAAATAATTCATGGAAAATCTTAGCTGAAGAATATATCTGAAAGAAAATAATTAATTTTAATGGTACCTTATATATGTAAATTTATGGAGCCTAGCTAACATGTTAACTAAAAGGTAAAAAGAAAACAAAAATAGCTTCAGTTCCTATATTAAGAATATGTGTCATATTCATCCAAAACAAAATGAAAGCCGGACGAGCTTAAGAGACATTCATACACACGCGTAAAACAAAGAATAATAAATCATACACAATCTTTAAGCTTGGCATCTCAGAGAACTCAGAGGGGAGATATCCTGTTAAGTTGTTGTTGTCAAGAAGACTGCAAGTCCAGAAGTACATCTTGTCAACCGAGAAAAATATGTCAATAACTGCAATCGTGTTCAATAAATAACTTACAAGTGACGAAGACTTCCTAAGTTGGAAAGCTCTGGTGGGATTTGGCCACTAAGTGAATTGTTGTTCATGTGACTGATCCATTAGGGGAAAAAGATAAAGCATTACTTTTCTTTCATTTCTTAATCAAGAATAACAAAGGTAGAGAAACAAAAGATTTCAAGTAAAATAGCATTTTTTTAAAACCGAAGTAGTCCTTATAAAGAACCTTACATATGTACAAGGCTGCTTAGTTTTGCAAATGATAAAGGTATAGGTCCGGTGACATTGTTCTGATCTATTTGCAATCTATTCAGGAATGGAAGAAATCCAAGCTCTTCTGGTAACTCACCTGTTAATTGATTTCCATTCAGGAGTCTGCAAAAACTTTATTTAATGAGAAACAAAGCAGAAACCTTCTACCTCTCATGTAAAAATACAGGGCATTTGTTTATAATGATTTGAGTTATTTTATCCTACAGAAACTAGTACTTTAACTTCAATTTATTTAGAAAACACTATTCTGATTTGATACAATTGAAAGTTTGTTCTTGCACTAATATGAGTTAAATGACTCAGAAGGACAATTCATTTCAACTTACAAGAGTCTCAAAGGATTGATAAAGCCAATTTCCTTCGGTATACTCCCAGTTATGTTATTCCACATAAAGTCCCTTTCAAGAATACAAATCAAAATCATGATTAGAGGAATTAAGAAAGTAATTGCAAGCTCCTACAGGATGAAAATATTCAAAAAGGAATCAAGTCTACTATATTCTTAAGCAAAAAAGTGCAATCTAGCAATTGCAAAATTGAAGTTGTTCATATGTAACATGTTTGCATTAGAAACATCAATGCTGCTACAGCCTTACAACACTTCTAGATAAGCTAAGCGGCCAATCTCCGGTGCCAAAGTTCCAGACAAGTTCAAGTTCAGTAGATGCCTGCAGGCAAACAAAAAAAGTTTTCAAACAAATGTGTCAATGCAAGCAAGAAAAGACTCATCCACAGCTTATATACTTGTCTATACTATATTTGATTATTATGCAATGCATTAAGTAGTATTGACTACTATTCTGATTTGATGCAATTCATGAAGTAAAAGATAGCTAATGATGAGTAAGATAAATTTGTCAAACAGAGATTATTGTGCTTCAAGTTTAGTGAAAATATCATACAGAATGGTGCACTTATAGCTTATTGTTTTCATTGTAGTCAGTTGACTAGTTTAGTGTTGAGTTTAGTATACTAACTTCTCTAATCTAGTCAATTGATTAAGAAAGTTTGGGCTCAGAAGGGAAAAATGTAAGAGAAATACCAACAATGCTCTCTATGATACCCTCTTTTCAACACTATGTGACTGGATGAAATTTGTTGAAAATAACCAATTTTTTAGGACTTCACTTATCATTTAATGATTCTATCTCTTGATTTAGATAAAATTGATGATTTTCAACAAATTCCATCTAATCACAAAGAGAGTGTTGCTAAGATTCCACAAAATATAAATGAAAATGGACCAACAAAATGTATGCTTATACATCTTAACATGGCTTTTACAAGAAAAGAAACTTTAAGTAAAAGATTGAAGTCATACAATTGTAGAACATGTAGATAGCCATCGACTAATGTTGTATTGGAGCACATAACCCCTGTCCAGTTAGATGTACATGGGTCTCCACGATTCCAGTTGCTCAAATTTCCATTAATATCTATCAGACTTCCCTTTATGATTCTTAATGCGTCAACTGCATGATAATGCAAATGAAGTTTTACATTTATCAATAAAAACAATGAAAGCTCATTACACAAACTTTTACAAATTAAATTCAACATATTAAACATTATTAGATCACATCGTGTTGAGTATACTCTACTCTTAAAAAGTTACGCCTGTCTTTCTTAAACATTTCTTTGTTTAAATTTTAATTTTAAATTTTTTTTAATTATATATATATATATATTCTAAAGTGAAAATTTAATTTGGGTAGTTGATCTTATCAAACTTTCTCTATTAATTATTTTTTTTATAAAAGTTGAATTTCATCGGTCTAACTATATATTGGATTAAAATTCTCGTTTAAATAGATTATAAAATGTTATTCAAGTACCATTTTTTAAAAAAAGATTATTTATATAATAAGTTTAAGTACTATTTTTTAGATTATATTGCCAATTTTTAAGTTATTCCTTTACGAAAAAAATTATAAAATAGCTCCCAAAAATAAAAATTTAGTTTCGAAATAATCGTTTGTACCGTATGTCATTGCATGTTTGCATGCAAGTTTTACCTAACAGAATTCCTGCTTGGTCATTTTTATAAAATAGAGTTCATTTGAAAGGAAATAAAATAGAGTTCATTTTTATAAAATAGATAAATAAAGAAAAATAGAATAAATAAAAGGATCAGAGTATCGTAGCTATAAATAGAGTAAAATGACGGTCTCAATCTCATTAACCGTTGGATCATCGTAAAATTTAAACATGTGGTTCATAAATTATTTTTCCACCCACCCACCATTGGGATTTTTGTGATAATGTCTAAAGTGGGGAGAAATATTTCTCGCACTAAGCTTTCTCTTTTTCAGCAGACACCCTAAACCTGTCCTAGTAAAACTGCGATCCCAGACTTGTCAACCGTTGGATCGTCATAAAATTTGGACACCACCTTCGAAACCCATTTTCACACATTATCCCTATTGAGATTTGCAAAATAAATTTTTTGCAGAGAGAAACTAGTCTCGCACATTGACAATAAAATGGAGGCTATAATTTTTTTTCCTTCTCTCTAATGCTTGAAAACCCCTAACAGAACAAACAGAGGAAAAACTTGAAGAATCTTAGGAAACTGCCAAAGACACCGTTATCACTACCATACTACACACGTGAGCCCGCTTAGAGATAAGGGATAAGTTTATCGCAATTGGGATTAGAATGAACATGTGTATGAATCTTTAGGGTATCAAATTGGAATTTATTTTGGGATGTTTGTTGTATTGTAATTCTTCATGTATGATTATAATTACGAGATTGTAATATTGAGATCATGAAATTATGATTAAATTTGTGTGTAAGTGATAAATTGAATATGTGATGAATTGTGAGATAACATGTTGCTTTGAGATAATAATATTGTTATTGAGATTGAGTATAAGTGTAAAGTTGAACATGCGTTGATTTGTGAGATACACATAAACATGTGATATGTTAAAATTGTAGACATGAAATTTGGTTGTGAATAAGTGTGTGGTTAACACTTGATGTGACAATATTTGTATTGTAGCTGTGAATTATACAATAACCTGACTCGTGTTTACCTTGAGAAAAGTGTTTATGCGCAATGTTAAAGGAAAAGTGTAGGATTCCTAGTTAGGAATCTAAAGTGTTAAATTGTATCGCAATGTGTTAAACGTGTTTGAAACACGAGTGTGAGGTCGTGGGTATTGTATAATTCATAAGCAGTGTCTGCGTGCAAAAATTATTTTAGGGGTTGGACCTGAATCAGGAAGGTAAGGCCCTAACGGATTCTTCGGAGTTTAGGTCTTGGGGGTAAAGACACTCGGTTTAAGTGCTCCTTTAAGCTTATGTTGATCCCATATGGTTGAAACATTTTCATAAAATAGAGTGACTCTGACTGGTCACCTTATGATTTTACTTAATGAAAGTGACCTTGACATACTCATTGTGTAGCGTGTTTTGTTATGTAGTCCTAAACTCCCCAGTGTGGTTTTTCACTAACATGGTACCACATTGCATATAGGCTTGAGTCTTAGTATAATTGTTGCATAACATCTGCTAATTGTTTATTATGAAATTGATGAGTGTTGTTATGTATTAATTCGAGTGTGTGAATCATGTGTAATGTGATTGGTGATTGAAAAATGAATTTTAAATGATAAAGTGGCGAAGTGATGTGGATTGTATTAAGTTGAGTTATGTTATAAATACTTCTATAATTTATTTTGATCATGTCTTTGTTTATTTGTATTTTTTTAGAAATGTGATAATTCACTCCCTATGTGTTATTTGTATTTGGATCTTGTGATTATCTTGAACATTGTGTTCGTGGGAATAGATGACTAGGTGAATGACTTTAAAGAACCTCGTGCTAGAGAACGCTGGGATACAATGTTATGATAGGATGTGACATTGAAGATGAATTTTTATTTTAATTGTATGATATTATTTTAGTTTATTTTACCTCGCTGATTTAACAAAATTTCTTTTGTAAACTTTGACGGCCTTGTTCTAAGTCGGATATGTTTTTAATAAGTTTTATTTGATAATATTAAAGCGAATGTGACCCTTTTACTCACATGGGCTCCTTTATGTTAATTGAGTAAAATCATTTTAGTTAATTCTGCATTTTTATATGTTTTTCTTATTTATATGTATGTCGGAGTAGAAGGTGTCACAACTTCAAATTAAGCACCATTAGGCAATAACCAATTACTTTATGTAGATGTAAGAGAAGCTTTGTCCCTTTTCATGTTCTTCAAAATTGGGGCTTTGAGTATTTGTGATTTAATAAGTAGTGATTTTGTGTTGGAAATATGAAATTGTGTGTTAAAAATTGATTAGAAACATATAGGTAATCAATCTTAAACCTCCTTGGTTTTGTAGTTGATGTTTGGGGTGATTTGGGGAAGATGGAACCCTAAATTATGCAAAAAAAAAAATGTGATTTTTGTCAAGCTCTTTGCGCTAAGCACAAAAATGTTTGTGCTAAGTGCAAGTTTTCTAAGAAAAAAATAGTCTCAAGATCCTTCATGCGCAAAAATTTGTACGTTAAGCGCAAACTTTTCTAAGATAAGAGTAGTCTTTGGACTCTCCATGCTAAGCACAACAATTTGTGTGCTAAGCGTGAAGTTTTAAGCTAAGCGCAAAAACATACAGTGTTAAGTGTGATCTTTTAGGAAAAAGAAGTGTTATGTTTTTAGTAATGCTTGTGAATGCAATGACTTGAAAGAGCCTTCGAATGTAGTTAATGAATGTGTGTTTAGAGCTTGGAAAAGAATATTGATGTTGTATGGCTTTGTAAGAAATATGATATTGATATACTTCTTATTTTCAATATTAAAGTGATATTTTAAAGATGTGAAATGATTTATTTATTGTTGAGACTATTATATTGATGATAAGATAATTTTGTATTGATGAAGGATTTAGGTTGTGTTGGTTGATTTCTTGATGATGATATAAGATGTGGTTGAGATGATGTTTTATTATTAGAGTTGACTTTATGTTGAGATCATAAGAGTCTCTCATTAATATGAGTTTTTGGTGAGTTGTTTGTAAGAACTCAAGGTGTTAGAATGTATTGTTATGCTTATTGAACTATAGATGTTGTTTTATTATTAGAGTTGACTTTATGTTGAGATCATAAGAGTCTCTCATTCATATGAGTTTTTGGTGAGTTATTTGCAAGAACTCAAGGTGTTAGAATGTATTGATATGCTTATTGAACTATAGGTGGATTCATGAGTGTGATGAACATATGAATGGTGAATATATGATACTATAACCTCTAGTGGTGTTGAGTTTTGTGAATGAATTTGTGATGACATCTGATTGTTGTGGGTGATAATCTAATTTTAAGAATCATCCATATGCGTGAAAGGGAATTAATTATATCTTTAGGAAAGATTTTGTTGTTGATGGAAAATGGTATTGTAAGAAGGGTAAGTTTCATGCCATAACTTTGTCTCACTAAAGCGACCCAGGGGTCTTTCCTAGTGAGGTATCTTCCTGAATATCATCCCTACATTTTGACTTCAAATAACATGTTAAGGTGTTCATAACTACTTCCCAAAGGAATTAGTGACCCTTTCAATGTATATAGAATGCATTGTTAATAGTGAAACTTGAATCCTTGAGACAGACCATGAGAGAGATGGTGGGTACTGTTTCGTACCTCGAACCTTAAGGAATCTAAGTTTAGTTGTTGTTTGTGAGTAGGCATGTAAGTTGGTAGTTCTAAGAAGACCTTCAACCTAGTATTAGAGGTTTTCGTGGTGGCTAACGCTGAAAGGGCCCATAGAATAGATGGGTGGACAAACTCCTAGATAGGTTATAAGGTTAATGCATACCTTAGAGGTAGGTCATTATTCACGCTCATTTATTTTCGATAAACCACACTTCCTCTGCAAAATTAATCTAGGTTTTCCAGTATGGTTAGACTATAGAATGTGACCATGTTAAGAGATGTGTTTAGATTATTCGCTCATGTAATGTAAATCTCCATGGAATCAAGTCTGTCTTTGGTGTCAATGATTGAAAGATTGATGATGATAATGTTTAATGGATGAATCATGATAATGATGATTGATTGACTGGTGGTATATAATGATTGAATTTTGATGTAATGGTTGATGATTTGGATTATTATGAGATGTTATTTTATATAAATTTCTAACATTTATGCCTTAAGTATGATTTCCGAATATTATGTTCTATATATATATGATGATATTTTTTTATGCTTTAATTGTTAAGGTGCATATTGTTTTAAGTATGTTTATATTTTGTAAGCGTTTGTGTGGCACGTGTGTTTGTAACTGAGGTGATCTCAAACTTTGTGTTCATGTAAGAAAATGGTTAGGAATTGGATCCTTCCGCTAGAGGTATCATGGATGGGCATGCTTGGACGTGAAGATGTGATCCTTCTTCTGCTTTTCTTCGTTAGTTTTATGTGTAGTATTGAACAACTTAGGTATTTAAGATTGATCTCTTTAAGAAGTTGTACATGTATATATAGATATGTGTTGAGTTATTTTGAGATTTCATCTTGAAGTTGATGTTTTTAGCTTTTGGCTTTTGAGAATGTGAAAAGTTCACAAGTATTTTCATAAATAAATTAATGGAGAGTTTGAAATAAAGTAAAACAAAGACTTCCACTTTGTTAGTTTTAAGCCATCGTGTGTAGTGACAGTGGGTCGTTAAAACTAAGGTGGGCTAGAGGTGACCACAATTTAGGTGACTTTCCAACACTCTCTCTCAAGCTCAAGGTTACTCGCCTAGAGCGTGATAAACACAAATCTAAAATAGTCTCTACTCTGATATCATGTTACAACATGGATTTTAACCTAACTCAACACTATAAAAGTGAGAATTGCTCCTTACTTATATAATTTATATATCTCGCCATTATTTATGAAGCTTCAACATGTTCTCTTTTTTCCTTGGCTACTCATCGCAATGTGGGACTACAACACACCTCTCTTTGTCTAGGACTACTTTTCATGACTAAGGTGGGCTAGGGATAACCACAATTTAAGTGATTTTCCTTTAGAGGAATTAACACCCAGTTTAGAATGATAAATTAACTCACTTTTGTTCAGAGATTGTACTTATACTTCATAAAATCTTATTTTTCAATAAATGCTTATGATGTTTAAATGATAGAGCATTGTAAAGAAGATATCAGGAATGGTTTTACGATTTATATGAGGATAAAAACATTAAAGCAAAAAACCTTCACAAAATGAACACTCACAAGATCAATAGTTTATGCGACTTTATTCGAGTTGGGCAACTTATAGAAAACATGAGTTTGTCATTTACATATAAAACACTTTGGACGCTATGTTTTTTAAAACACTGAATGCATACATTAACAGGGAACATTAGATGTCATTTATTATAAAAGCATTTTCAACGCATCTAAGGAATAAGATTGTATATCATTTCGTTGTATATTTTACATTTTTGTTAGATATCAAAATATAATTATCTTTTTTATCATCAAAATTATGAGAATCATATTTTTTAAAGGGTTAGATATTTATCATCTTTGGTTTCAACATATAGTTATTTCCATTTTAATTTTCTTAACTTTTTTATTTGTTTTTTTCCTAGAGAAAATAAACTATGCTTAATATGGAACTCTAAAATAATTTTATATTATTATTTAATCTAAAATAAACTTATATGATAAAAGTGATATTAATGATAATTTTTATTGGTTAATAGTGTAAAAATTTTTACACTAATCATGTATAGTCATTAAATTATATTTATTAAACTTTTTATGTCATTTTAATTCTTAATGTCTAAAAGTGGTTAATGAGCGATGACGTACCTTTTGAAGATTAGATAATAAATATGGTACTTTTAAAGAGAAATATATTTTTTAAACAAAAGAAAAAAAATCAATATGAAATAAACTATTAAAACTCTATAATTTTACAAGAACTAAATAATGAGTAAATAAAAATTAAAAACTTTAATATGCATTTATGACTCAGGAAAAGGTCTTTAATGTTTATTTATGACTCAGCGAAAAGTTTTTATGTTAAAAACTTTTCGCTGAGTCATAAATAAACATTAAAGACCTTAATCATAAACGAAAGATTTTTCGTCAAATCATAAATGATCTTTAAAGATAAATGATTCTTAAATTGGTAAAATCATATATGGATGTTAAAGACTTTCTGAATCATAAATGATTATGAAAAACCTTTCGTTGAGTCATAAATGAATACTAAAATAAATATTTCTAATAAATAATGTTTGTTTTCCTTTTCTTTTAAATATCCACATGGACTATAACACAATCTCATGCTAGACCCATCATTGCTACTTCAACTAACCAATTCATAAAGAAGGTAAATGATAACTTTTCCGACATTAAGGGTGTGTAAAAATTAATTTGATAAAAAAATTAAATTAAATTGATTTTGAGTTGAACTAATTTTAAATTAATTCTAAAAACTGAATCATTTTGAAATTAGTTTCAGACACTTGTGGAGTTAACAGTGACATTCCACATCAACAACGAGATTCCAGGGAACCCAAACTTTGTGTTCTCCCTGTGGTGCAAGAGCCCCGACCTCATGCTATGATTTGACCACAACACCATCTAATTAATCAACCCTGATCAAGCTGTTAACATTTTGATTTGATGGTTTTGAACTAGGTTTGATTTTTACTTTTTCCCCCTTATTTAGATGTACGATTCTGATTTGGGGGATTTTTATTTCCATTTTGTTCCTTATTTAGATTTGAGATTCTGATTGGGGGTTTTCATCTGAGTTTCATTTTCATTTTTTTTATTAAGATATAGGAAAGTGATTTGGGGTTTTTCTTATTTAAATCTAGTTTGATTTTATTTTCTTATTTAGATGTTTTTGATTTTAATCTCTTTTTTTTCTTATTACTAGAAGGATATATGAAGTTAGGGTTTCCCAAAATGCATGTTGGTGCTAAGTGAGCAAACGATGATGGACGTTACTTGAAAGGTTGGGAATAGGGTGTAAAGACAATCCATAGAACCACAATTTGTTAGAATGATAAGGGCGATATCGCTTATGGTGGTGAAGAGGTAGAGGAGGCGGTCAGGCAATTACAGTTTACCCTCAGCATGGATGGGTTGGTGACAGTGGCGAGATGACAGGTTTACCATGACATTGTTTTGTGGATATTTATAAGAGAAGAAAAAGGAGCATTACTTATTCATAATATAATGATTTTATGGTTCATTCATGACTTGACAAAACGACTTTACACATTAAAAAAAAAAAAAAGAAGACATACCCAAAAGAGTAAAGTACTCCTTCAGTGCTCTTTCTCTTGGTTGGTGGTCTATTAATTTTGTACACCGAAAAGAGAAGCTATATTCATTTTGTGGTTTAATGTTCCAATGAACATGCGTAAACGTACAAGCTATGACGAATGAGCTTCCTAGTTCGGACCCCTAAAATTGAAATGACACAAAAAAAAAAGTCTTGGAGACGTGTATGCGTCAATATTTCATCAGGGTTTGATTTTTTTGTTCTTCTTAATTATATTAAGATTTGGGGATTAGCTTATTTAAATTTGGGTTTGATTTTCTTTGTTTTTCCTTATTTAAATGTGGTTCAATTTCGTGTGTTTGTTTGCTTATGTAGATCTGCTTTTGATTTCGTGACATTTCTGCAGTTTAACAGCAACACAAATAATTATATTTTAAAGTTTAAATTAAAAACAGAATGTTGACGATAAAAAAATCACCATCAATTGCGAATCCGATCCATTTGACACACTAATGACATCTATGAGAAGAAACTAAAAAAATAATTTAAATCCAATAAATAAAATAATAAATAAATTAAAATTTGGAAAAACAAAAAAATAACTTAAATTTGAGAGATTAAAATTATATTTAAGTTAGATTCAAAATATCCCCATTACTTCCACATGTAAGGTGATAAAGGTTGCTTTCTTTTCATTGACTAAGTAATTATTACACATATTTATAAGCATAATTAATATAAAAAAACGGTATGTTAAAAAAAATTACAAAAAATAATTTTATTTAATTGTATTTATAAACTAATACTACTGCAATCGTCTAAATAATATTGTTTCGGATAATTAATACTACATCCTTTTTTTATCGACAATAAGGATAATTAGCTAATTACATCCTAATCCTAAGATGTGTGTATCCATAATAATAAATTAACAAATCTAAAAACATGTTCAGATTTTACATCATATTGAAATAAGGTTGACACAGTACATGTTAAATTTTGGTGTTTATAACTTTTTGATTCATTACCAAACAAATTCAAATTCAACTTAATATTTTTGAAAATAAAAATTAAAACATTTTTGTCTGATTTCAATTGTTCAATTGATTCATTCTTAATTGGTGAGACCTACTACACTACTATTTCTCACGATGTTCACTCATATCTCTATCTACCTCTCCACCTCTTATATATTTCTCTTCAACCAAGCACATTTTATTTCTACATTAATATTACTCACTTATCTCTGCTTATCTTTATTTCCATTCACTTTATTTTTCTTCTCTCTACTCAACATAGCACAAATCCACATGCATAAGATATTTTGTTTGATTCCATTTTTTTTTTGTCATAAATGAGTTTTTTCACAGAATTGATTTTTTTAAGTGAATATGAAATTATAATTTTACGGATCATTTTAATCCCTAAAAGTATAAATTGTTGACAATTTAATTAATTTTTAAAATAACAAATTTTTTATTTCATCTCTTATGGTTGACAACCAATTTAATATTAAATTATTTTTTATAATCAATTTAATATTAAAATTATAAATTTTAAGAATCAATTTATCATTGGTTTCTATTCTTTTAAAAATTAAATTATCATCTATTTACTCGTGACTAAAATAATCATTTAGCTACTGTTTTATAGGAGACATGGATATCATGTTGACAATACTCGTCAAAGCAAAAGATAGAATAAAATAAAACTCATTTGTTAACACACGTGATGAGATTTAACATATAGCCCTTGCCATGTATATAGAGAGAATACCTACCACTTCAAGAAACCCTAGTGAATCATAAAAGAGATGCAAATAGAATACCAACTAGAAGAGAGAGAAAAATGAGTATACCTTCAGTGGGGTCAGTGATCAGACCAGCAGCCAATAGGAAATAGCAGCAGAAGCACAAGCACAGAACAACTTCTTCACACTTACAACCCTTTGAAAGATACATCATATATATCCCAGTGAACTGATCAGTAGGGTGTTTTTCTTGCTCTGGTGGCAACAAAACCAGTTAGAAATTAAACACTCATATTTATGAACCCCTAGATATGCTTCTAATAATTCAAAAGCCCTTAAGCTATCAAGCTAAATAAAGTAGAATACAATCTCATGGAATACGTACCCTTTTAAAAGCCAATTATCCCATGTATACATGCATATTTCTAAGTGCAAAAAAGTTAGGCACAGCAGCTATTAAACCATATATACCCTATTTATGAGAGAAAGCAGATGCTCATGCTGGAAGAATAATACAACCACAACAGAAGTCAAAATGCAAAATGTACGTTTGTAATAACTTACAAGCAAATGTTATTATTTTATGAGAGAAGCAACGTTAACATGTGGGTTATAATATATATAAGCAGAGTATATCAGCATTGAAAACTTCGTAGCTAGGTAGTGTGGTAAAGGTAAACTTTCTGACTTGGTCGCCATTGCAATTGTGTGTCTCCACTTGTTGATGAAAAGGCCATTACTTTCGTCACTGTAGCTTCCTCTCATAACAAAGGCCATTACATATGATGTGCAAATGGCAATAAGGAATTGAACCAAAAATAAATGAAGAAGAGTAATAATATTATTAAAGCTAATAAAATTAATCAACGTAGACCTATTTTTATTTTTATAATTTAGAAATTAAAATAATAAATATTTAATAATACATTAAGAATATTAAAATGATTACTATTATTTAATGAATAAACAAAACATGTCAAAATAATATAAAAGACATTCAATCACAGACGGTCATTATAAAAAAAATTATTAATTTTTATAATAATTATCTTTAAAATAATAATAAAATATTTATAATTAATTCATAGAAGTTTTCCCATGTACTTACAGTATAAACTCTTAAATTTTTATGTAATAATTAAATTCAACTACTGAAATTTCGTTTTTTTTTAAGAGAGAGATTTTTTTTAATGGTGTTGGTCATTTGACTTCGTTTTGTGGAACCAAAATAGAAAGAGGTTAATAGGCAAAATAGCCTATTAATTTTACTTGCTGAAAAATTATATAATTGTAAATAAATTTTCAATAATCTCCAAATATTAAATCTTTTTTTTTGGAGAGTCCTAAATATTAATATATCTGTATGCTTCTTAGAAAAAAAAATATGTCATTTCATTTTACAATTTCTCCAATAAAAAGGAATACTTTCCAGTAATGTTAGATACCAAGGGGACTAATATTTTTTTAAGAAAAAAACGTGTAGTTTTGTTTAAAATTTCTCAATTACTATAGTAGAATTGAATCACATGTTGACTTTTTTTACTAACATAGTTAGGGTCTTGGGGTCACCCCAAGGTATCCTTGTCCACATGCAAGTTTATAAAATTAATCCTCAGTCGAGAGACTTTATTACACCGAGAGTTTATCGCTTATCCTTAAATATATTTTACAAGGATTGATGAACTTAATCAGATTCTTCCTATAAATTCAGTATGTATTTTCAATTAAGTTATACTCATTTGATGAATCACATGTGGATTATATATAACCAACATTAAAAAAAAAAAAACGTCAGCATTTACCAAATACGATTGAAGGGTACACCCAAAAAAATACGTCGACATTCAATTTTCATAAATTTTTTAAATGTTTGAAACGAGGTAGTCCGCTTCAAGTTGATGAATATATATTTGAAACAATACATGCTCAATTATCCACTTGTTAATTATGACATTTATTCCTTTCAAAAAAAAATATTATGACATTTATGATTGAAGCAACTCTATATCAAACATATATATTCCGGTCAAGCTTGACTAAATCCTGAAGTTATCAGCTAGCTTCAAGCTTAATTTAATCTAAACGTGAAAAAAGTCCAATCTAATCTTTAAAATGAACAAGTCATAGGAATTAGGTTTGAAGTTAAAGATCTTATAATTGAATAATAAAGTCTCTTTCTCAAATCGCTACTTGAGAATTACAATGTTTTAAATCAATTGATTGTTTCAGTAATTAGTTTATTTGATTTGACTAATATTAGTTGCTAAAATTACGTGAATTTATGTTTGGCAAATCCAATGAGACAAACATATCTTTAGTACTTTGGTGAGATAAAAAAGAGGAATTTGTTGAGAAGTTTGCATCACTTAGCCTCAAATGCAAGTGGCCTATGCAATCAATTTGTAATAAAATTAAAGGAAACTAACAAGGAAGTAAAAGTTACTAATTTATTACTAATGTGATTTCTTAATTTTATTTTAAGTTATAATTTGGTCCCTAATTCATTAAAAGTTATAAAATAATTCTTTATCTAACTAACAATGATTATTTTCAATTTTAAGATACGATTTTCAATCTTGTGTAGCCACTCCATGTAACATGTTGGTTTAACGGACAAAACGTTGTTTTTCTTTGTTAGTGCTTAAATAGGTTGATTTTAATTTATTTGGTAATTTACTTGAATATATATTAGTTGATGTGCTCGAATATTTGGTTTGTTTTCAATAAATACTATATATATTTAGCCTTTGGCTGGGACTTTCTATTTGTTATTTATGTATGAGTATATATATTTATTATGAAAAATTTAATCAATTATTAACAAGTATTAATTAAAAAATAAAATATAAAATAAAATTTTAAATTTTTTTAGACATTTTTAGTTTATTTTGGTTTACTAGTCGGTTTTTTTTTAAAAAAAATATTTTTTTATTCTTGATATGCAAGTCAAGCCATTTTACCCGGGCTATGAGGTAGACGTGGACTAATAAAATGAAAAGGGAATTGCTATTTGCATTTCCTTTTTTACACCTATCCTTCTCAATTTCCCCACAAATTATCCTCCTTAACATACTTCCCCCTAAACTTAAAAATAAAATCCCTTGCCTCCCACCATTAATTGAAACACTTTAAGAGATTAAACTGAAGCTTTTTAAATTTAAGACTAATTTGAAAAAAAAGAAGATAAGTTAGCAAAATTCTATTTTAACAAAAAAAAATCATAAAATATAAAGTATACATTATCGACATTAAGTCAACCATAAAGTTACAAATAAATCCTTTAATAAAAGGTTTCAAGATAAAGTACAGTGAAATATATAGTTAATTTGGATTTTATTGAATATTACATTTAACCTCGAGATAATAGAGTATAATTTACTCATACCAATTATTGAGAGATTAATTATGATAACCCAAGTTTGATTCTATTGCATTTGATTTTACAGATTGAAGCTTCTACAAAACACAGCGGGTAGAATCATAAATTATACTCGTAATAGAAAAATATAAATTGTAAAATGTTTAGGAAGTGTGGACTCTGGTGTCTTTAAACTTTGATGCAAATGAAGTTCTAGTTATCTCATATAAATTAATTCCCTTTGACTTGAACTTTTATTTCTACTTGGTGAAATCAAATTCAAGAGTCTAATCAGCATATTTTAATCATGTCAAGTCAGAGGCGCAAGAAACCAAAGTAAATTTTGGATGAAACACACCTGTTCATATTACTATAGATTAAACAAAATGAAGTTGAAAACATAATTACTTAATAAATATTATTTTGTGTAGAATTCTGATAAAAAAGCACCAGTGGTCTAGTGGTAGAATAGTACCCTGCCACGGTACAGACCCGGGTTCGATTCCCGGCTGGTGCAAATTAAGAGCTGTGATGACAATTGTGTCAGCTGTGATAGATGGGTCTGTCACAACTTTCTGATTTTCTGAAGAATGGTGGCACTCCTGAGCTCTTTCTTTTTTTTATTATAATATAATTCATAATCATCCTACTTCTGTCTTATCTAATCCTAATGAGAATTCGAAATTGAAAAAGTAGAATTACTTTGTTTACGTTATATTCATAAGCAAGGACAAAAAATGGGGCTGAAAGAAAAGAGACTTCTTTTTATCTTATTTTAGGCCGCTCATCTAGTTCATCTTTGCCAACACTTTAAGGCTAAAGCCAAAAATTTCTCCACATATTCAGCAGCATAATACTCAATATGTTTATCAACAACCAAAAATATTCCACCAGATTGGTATGCTACATAAACATGAAAAAAAAAATTAAAGTGTTTGGTATTCTTTTATTTTCATATATTAGAGATAGGAAATGATTAAGGATATTAATGTAACAAATGAAACAAAATTACTTGGACATTATTGATGTTAGAATATTAAATATTAGCGTTCATGCTAGAATATTTAGTATAATATATTATATATGTTAAGTTGATCAGGCTACAAGTTAGCTACTGATTATTTATTCTGTGCTTAGCTTTTACATTATAATTAGCCTCTTGATTACTGCATTGGTTGGTTGTAATCAAGTCATAAATAAGAGATCAAGTGTGCATCCTGCATGTAAACACAACTTCTCTCAATAACTCTCTCCTTCAATAATCGAATTAAACTCAACCTATGTTAAATACTTACACAGAGCTCTTTAGATCAAAACCTTATATTAATAGTATAATGGTTAAACACTACAGCTGCAAACAATGTTTCCAACCAAACTAAAAGTATGAGGATGAGAATACAGACAGGTAGACATAACTGCTTAGCCTCACTCATGGACTGTATATATGCAGGTAAAGTATAATATGTTGCAGCAAAAATAAAGACAATTTTTTTTTTCATTTGGGTAATGTCCGACCAATATAAAAATGCAGTGTTATAGAAATAGAACTCTCCACTACAGTTTTACACATAACTGTTGCCACCGCTTGATCAAATCAAGATTATTAACAAGAGAAATCAAACCATGCGTGCCTAATAATATTTTCTCCAAGACTATAAACATCACTCTTGTCAGTCAATTTGTAAGTTAAGAAGTACTCTGGATCAAGATAACCCTGCATGTTTAAAACAGTGAACAAACAATATAGAATTAAATCAATGAACAGAAAAAATCAACCCTAACCAATATATAAAAATAATGTCCAATCAACTAGTTAGATATTTTTTCTATTTTGGTTTCAGAAGTCCATAAATCAAATTTATTTTAAAATTCTCTCTAGCAGTACAGTGCAAAATACGAACTACTAAAAAGTAGATGACTAAATCTAAGTATACTAGTAGACTGGTGATAAGCCTAAACAAGATGAAAGTCATTGGGTCCTATAAAGTTCTAATATTACATTGTCCTTTCTAAACAATCCAACAAAACTTTTCCTTCTCGAACATAAACCTCAAAATCTAGTCCTAGAAACCTTATCTTTCAAGTCTTTGATTTAGTGAAATTGTTCTACATTCAAAATTATTGGTTTTCCATCAACCAAACCAGAGAAGTTATAGTGATATGAGAAAATTTTATTAACTCTGCTGGTTTGGTGGATGTAGAGCTGCAAAATGTTTTTGTTAAGTATTTTTTGTACTTAACCAATGGATACATATGTCATAGATTATGAAAAAACAGATTATCAAACTCAGATCAAGTCCACCGGTCACAAAAAACTTAAGCCAAAAAAATTGAGCCTTGAACATAACCACTAATCGGTTACATAAAATATATATGTTTTCCTAGTCTAGGTCCTTTCTAGTGTGGAAGGAATTTTTTTGGGGTTTAAGGTTTAGGGTTTGGAGAGATTGGAGGACCTTCTTGAATTAATGCATCGTTCCACATTTTCCTTTTTTAAATTTTGTAGAATGGAGTCTCATACTTTAATAAGATTTCTAAATTCTAAAGTTACCCTGAATGCATACATGCTCAATTTTAGCAAAAGTAAATCCAGTTATGAAAACCATACCGGGGTCCCCTTTACCACTGTTGATACATGACCAGGTACATTTCCTTCAATATCTAGAACCGGGGCAAGTCGTGAAGGTCCAAAATCAGCTACTTTTGCTGTGTATCTAGAGTCCAATAATATATTGCTGGCCTTGACATCTCGGCGGAATATTGGAGGATTAGCTTCTGTGTGTTGATATAAAAGACCTTTAGCTGATCCTAGAGCAATCTTCAATCTCATGGAGATCTAAGAGGTTCTTTTGAGTTATCTATCATAAAACATTAAGCACCATAGTTCAGGCAGACAGCATAGAAAGACATTTTTGTAGTCATGCATTGCCAGTGTAAAATAATTTTACATAATCATTATTTGACTTTTAAGATGATTATTGTAAAAGTCAACAAACTTACCATACATGAAAATTTGTGATTGAATAATAATAGTGTAATATTATTTGACACTGTGAGTGCAGACCCCTTTTTCTCTTTTTTATTAAAAATAAAAATATCCAAGTCTCTTTGTACTTCAAATTGGAACAAGAAAGAGCAAGTAAAACTTATACCGGAAAAACAACATTTGTTGTTTCATGAAAAGGCCAACAGAAAAATGCAATGGGGACCAATTAGTTAATAGACAACACGGAAAATAAGAAAATAAGAGCATAAAATATACCAGAAAGGTGATTCCTTAACGCTCCATTTGACATATATTCGTAGACCAACATCTGCAAACCCAAAGAAAAAACTAAACTAGTCCAAAAGGAAACAATTAGATTTAAAGGAGAAATAGAATAAAAACAATTACAAGACAATAAGCAAAAGAATATGAATTTGGATTAACTTAACTTTCCTAGTTATATAGTTCAGAGAAATTTACTTCTTAACTATATGTCAAAATAACCATTGCCTCAAGATTCATTAAGAACAGACCTAGTTGTGTTTTTCTGCAGTGAATTCCTTCTTTTATTTAAAGTTATTCAGGCCAAGCTATGATCCTTATTTTAATGAAATATTTTTCAGAGAAATGCTAACAACATATTTCTTTAACAATTTTTATTATTGACTGAAATTTATGGAAAATCATAATTTTTGGGTCCCACTTCTTATTTAATTAGCTCCACTAATGATAGTTTCTAGTAAATTTTAACTAATAGTAGAGAGTTTGTTAGACAGACTGTGTTACTATCACTAGTATTTTTTATATCAGTTTTAATCAATATCCTACCCTGTTTTAGGATAAATCATGTCCTTCGTGGAGTGAGTCAATCAACACGAGACAGCAAGGCAATGTGTCTCGTAGAAAATGAATCACAAATCAAAGATAACTGAAAATTATAACAAATTCTTTTGAGTTTACATTTTTGGACTTTAAAACAAAAGTTACCTGTTCACCCTCTTGATCACAGTATCCAATCAGAGACACAAGGTTGCGATGATGTAGCCTTGATAGCAATTCTATTTCTGTAAGGAACTCCCTCTCACCTTGCAGTACGAACCCTCCTCTGCACGTTTTATGGCAACAACGGTGCCATCAGGAAGATGGCCTTTTAAACCTTCCCATAACCCCCCTGTCCAATTTGAGCAGACTCGCTAACATTGTTTGAAGCCAAAGCCATTTGATTGTAATCAAATGATCTTACACCATCAATTTTTACCAAGATCCTAGATGCTGTGAAAAATATAGAAGCCTTTTTTTATGATGTTTTTTAATCAGCTCATTTTTGACAAGTTGACAACTAATTGGATATGCTTATTGGTCAGTATCAGTAAATTCATAGTTCCATATGTTTTTTCACATTCCAACCTCCAAATACAGAATAAGAAGACATTAAATATAATAGAAAGATGAAAATTTTGAAGTTGAAAACAAAAAAAATTAGAAGAAAGTAAATTTACGAGAAGTGTATGTTTTATCTGTGGAGCTTATTGATGAATATTTGAACTGCAGTAACAATATATTTTTAAAAAAAAAAATGACAACATAAATAACATAAGACAAAGACAAGAACTGGAATGTTATAATTTCATGTGGTGGAAATCGTAATGCAGCTTCTTTGGGATAGCATAAAGGTATCTATTGTTGGAAGGTCTTAGTCTCAATACTTAAGGTACAATTTATAGATTTATTGGACAACTTTATTAAAGTCAATTGACTCTAAGATGAAATCTAATATCTGTTAAGAGAGCTAGTTCCATGTTCTATAATCCTATCTAGTATCTACCATATTCACTATCCTATCTAGTTGAACGTTCATTATACTTGTAATAGTGTTAAATACAGTGCGTTGGCATTGATGTACTAATTACTAAATATTTTCTCATCGTAGCATCATGTTTATTCATTGGAACAAACAATCTCATGATATTTATCTACCAAAAGAAATGCCCTTTAACGCAAGTCACGATATGATAAATTGCAAAAGAGAAGTACTAGTGTAGAACTTGTAAGAACTGATAACATATATTTTGAGGTTAAATTATATAGAAATTTATAATTTTTTTCTTCTAATTTTTTTTGAGTAAATAATTATTAAATTAACATTATTTAATTTTTGTACAAAAAATATTAAAAGTGATAAATTTATGATGTTTAGTGAGTAAAATAAAGCAAAAAAAAAAATAGGATAATTAAGGAAAGCAAGACTAATTAAGAAAAACAGGTTAATTTCGAGATCCGTTTAGCTAATCTAATATATAAAAGAAGAAGAGAGAAGAAAAAAAAACACATAAATTCCAAGAAAATATATTCATTATAGAAGGCAAAGGCTAGAGGATTTTTTCAATCACATCGTTTGGGCTCCTAGAATATGGAGCCCTTGGGGTTTTCTATTTTATTGTATTGAAAGGCCCAATGAATTGGGATTTCCCTATTGGGCCAGGTCATTTCGGAACAAGCGGATCATTTATGATGAAGAGGATGAGCTTCAAGAGAATGATTCAGAGTTCTTGCAAGGTGGAACCATGCAGTACCAGACACAAGATAGATCTTCCAAAGAACATGGCTTTTTTCGAATAAGCCAATTCATTTGGGACCCCGCGGATCCACTATTTTTCCTATTCAAAGATCAGTCTTTTGTCTCTGTGTTTTCAGATCGACAATTCTTTACAGATGAAGAGATGTCAAGGGAACTTCTTACTTCCCAAACAGATCTTCGAAGGAGAAACAAGCATTATGAGTCATTCATTTTCTCTATTCCCTTTGTTATTTTCTTCCCATGTACTGAATATTGCCCTCTTGTAATTGTAAAGTCTTCATGACAATGAGAGACTAAACTGTCTTTGGGAACTTGATAACCAACTACTCTTGATGTAATTTATTTTCCTATCTATTTATGAATATTATATTTACATTATCTTTTCTTGTGTTTAATATTATTGTTTTTGGTTTGATCACCCATTTTCATGATAAGTTTTAGTGATAGCGTTAGGAAACGTTATTTTTTGATAGAATTAGGAAAGAATATCTAAATAAAGTTATCCTTAGGGATAGGTTGATATTTGTTTAACATGTTATACATCTCTATTTTTAATGCAATTTACTATATTTTAGCTATGTAAAAGGATTTGGGAGAGAAAATAGATAAATTAGAATCTTTCATGCGGAGAACCAAAATTAAAGTATACTAGTAGATGTAGGTGTAAATTAAAATAATTATAAATAGAGAATTAACATTACATCAAGAAGTAGTTCTGGTAGGCTAAATTTTCAATATTCTCATCTTCTGAATTTAACTTCTATACTAATTGGTTTTTCTTTTCCTTTTTGTTTTTAATTAATTAATTTAAATTCTTGTTTAATTTCTCCTTTTGTTTGATTTAATTTTATACCAATTTAAATTACTATTTCCTCGTAACTTTTTCAAATCAATTTTCTTTTAATCTCTTTTATTAATAAAATATTTATCTACCTAAATACAAATAAAATCTGTATGAATTCAACACTCGAATTTTTGTTTTAACTTTACTACTTAGAATGAATTAATACACTTGTCAATCCATCATCACGAACACATATGAAAAAAAACATAAAAATAATATCACAACAATTTCTTTTTTCACATCATGTTTGTTGGCTATATCTCCCCGACAAAGAGGGGTGTTGAAATTTGAAGAATAATATTTATTCTGAAATCCAACCAAGTTACTAACTAACTCAATTATAGGATGAACAGTTAACTATACAGAGCAGTTCAGTGATGTTTTTAATTTTCACACTGAACTGATAATTTTGTTTCATCTAAGATAAGCAACAAAATATGTTGTTTCAACGAAAATGTTATGAATGCTAAAAGGAAATAAACTAGAAGACCCAATGTAATGGTTTGAGTGGAAAGCTCAACTATCAGGGTTCTTTATGGGAAATTTTTTCGTTGCTATTTGTTGATATGCAGATAGACTAGAAAGCCTTGCTTAGGGTTCTTAATGCTCATTATTGAAACAGTAATTCTCTGTTTTTGAGGATATCTTATCTACACTATAATTATAATTACCATCTTTTATTCCTAATAAAGTATCTTTCTATTAAAAACAAAGGAAATTCAACATATATCATTCACTTCTTTCAGAAACCAATTTATTATAGCAGCATTCTTGAGAATTTGATAATCCATGCCAACAGAAATAGTCTCAAAAGGCTAATGTGAAAGCATTATGAATATTTTGAATGGTGATAAAAGAAAATTAGATTTAGAACATAATTCAGTCAAAATAAGATTATGTGCAAGAATAACTACATTTCTGATTGTGACAGAGCTAGAGCACTGAAGACATTTCAAAGAGGAAAAAATAATAGGCTAGTTCACTCATTATAAGGTACTCACCATTACGCTGTCTGGAAAGTGCACCATAATCTCTCAGGCGTGTTCTCAATATAAGAATGGAACCAGTTGCGGATAATGTAACTGCACATGCAATTGCACCTAAGACTATTCCAGCCAGTGCCCCTTTGCTTATCCATGAACTTGGAGAGGGGGAAATCACTGCAACAATAATAAAGCAGTATATGAGTACAAGTGACCAAACTTAAAAACAGTTTGAAAATATTATATTCCATATATGGATGTCTATAGCAGCTTATTCATTTATTAGTCATAGTGACATTAATCCATTTTTTAACTGGTTTTGTTTAGAGTTTCTTTTAACTTAAAAACAAATCTGGAGCAAACATTGCACCTCAATATTATATTATGGTCTTGGAATTTCTAAAGAATTTGAATAAACAAATCAAAATATGCTTGAATTTCGGAAGCAATCAAACAGGTGTCAACCCATCCAGAATATCAGAAATTGATAAATGTTGACAAAATGGACATGAAGATAGCTTCAGAGCAGTCACATATCAAATTGCAATATAAGCAAAAACTTAGTAACACAATTTTTGCAATTTTGACTTGTAAAGCACAAATTATACTTGAGAAAACTGATTTATTTTTGTTGGGCTCATATTTTATGGGCTAGACAAAATGATAGAGTAAAGCATAAATATCACTTGTTGTTGAGTTACGAAGAGGTTTGGGGTGCAAGTAAAGCCCGTGATATACTCAATATTATATATTATCATGTAATCCTATTGTTTATAATAAGAAATAGGCACAATTGTCGAACCTCGCTAAATCTCTTATGTTTGCGTATGTGTGTGTGATTTCTCATACCCTTTAGAATTTCAGT
This sequence comes from Glycine max, assembly GCF_000004515.6. Lineage (NCBI taxonomy): Eukaryota > Viridiplantae > Streptophyta > Magnoliopsida > Fabales > Fabaceae > Glycine > Glycine max. The sequence continues at coordinate 44,365,012 of NC_016089.4, read as the reverse complement.
TATTATTGCTAACAATTGGTATCAAATGATGCTTAACTCTAAGGCCAAATTCGAAGTGGGGAAGTTCGATGAAATTGGAAATTTCAGACTGTGGCAGAGATGAGTTAAGGATTTGTTGGCACAATAAGGTCTTCTGAAGGCGTTGCACGAATCAAAGACTAGTAATATGGAAGCTTTGGATTGGGAGGAGTTGCAATAGAGGGTTGTAGCAACCATATGCTTGTGTTTGGCAGATCGAGGTCCTCTATCATGTGATGGAGTTTAAGTCTCCGAGGAGGTATGGAAGAAATTGAAGAGTCAATACATGTCGAAATCGTTGATGAACAAATTGTATCTGAAACAGAAACTGTATGGGATGAAGATGCAAGAGAGTTCGAATCTCCAACAGTATGTGAATGCCTTCAATCAGATTACCAACGATCAGGCAAGGCTGGATGTAAGATTGAGGACAAGTATAAGACATTTATTATGTTGTGTTCTTTGCTTTCTTCTTATGAACATTTGGTGACAATGTACAAGAAAGACTCACTCAATGAATCTGGCGGCAATATAGGCTGCACTTATGTCTCACTCTCTATGAAGACAAAATGTAGTGGGAGTTCGCAAGGCGATGGTCTATATGTGAAGGGGAAACAGGAACATGGAAGGACACAAGGCAAGGGTTCTGTTGGTAGGCAAAGGAAGAAGTCCAAGTCTAGAGAATGCAAGAAAACAATGGAGTGCTACAAATGCAACCAGAAGAGGGCATTTCTAGAGGGTTTGCCCAGAGGTGAAGAAAACTGGTGAAGGGACATCTCACTTAGCAAATGTGGCAGATTGACGATTCAGACTACTACAATGAAGGACATGTTCTCTCTAGTTCATGCAATTGGTTGACAAATGCATGGATTATTGATTCCAGATGTTCTTACCATATGACTCCCAACAGGGAGTGGTTTCACCACATACATGTCAGACAATTTTGGCAATGTCTATATGGGTAACGATAAGTGTGTGCTATTGTTGGAATGATACAGGTGTTGATTGCTATGGATGATGGTGGAGTGAGAACGTTGTGTGATGTCCAACATATCCCTGAGTTACGGAAGAATTTGATCTCACTTCATACCTTACAGGCCAATGGTTTCATTAATAGAACTAATGGAGATCAGAATAACCTCAGAGTGTATAAGGGGGCATTGATTGTGATGAAAGCAGAATAGACATTAAGAAACATTTACGAGCTACTAGGAAGTATAGTTGTACACCAAGTTGCATTTGTTGAATCTGATAATGATGCTACCAAATTGTGACACATGCATTTGGGTCATCTCAGTGTCCGTGGGATGGAGAAGCTTCATAAGCGAGAACTCTTCAAAGGAGTTCAGAGTTGAAAGTTAGACTTATGTGAGTATTGTGTGCTTGGGAAAAATAACAGAGTGTGGTTTAATGTTGTGAAACATACCACCAAGAGGATTCTAGATTATGTGCATACTAATGTGTGGGATCCTATTAGAGATTTGTTTTTGGGTGGTTCTCATTATTTTGTGACATTAATTGATGATTTTTCTCGAAGGTTTGGGTGTACTTCATAAAATAGAAATCTAAAATCTTTGAAAAGTTCAAGTTCTGGAAGGCTGAGGTGGAGAACCAAACGGGCAGAAAGATCAAGTACTTGAGGTCTGATAATGGTACAGAATACACAAATTCACGATTCTAAATATTTTGTAAGGAACATGGCATTCAAAGATATTTCTCAGTGTGGAAAACACCACAACAAAATGGTATTCCAAAGAGAATGAATAGGTCTCTTACTGAAAAGGTCTGGTGTCTAAGGTTGCAAGTTTACCATTCTATAGGTTTTTGGGCAGAAGCAGTGAATATGGCATACTACCTACTCAGCCAATCACCAAGAGCATCATTGGATAGAAAAGTTGCAAAGTTTGGATAGATAACCCTATTGATTTTAATAATTTGAGAATATTTGGGTGTCCTACTTTTGTGCATATATCTAGTGATGAGAGATCTAAACTTGATCCAAAGTCAAAAAAGTGTGTTTTCGTAGGTTATTTCAAAGGTGTGAAGTAGTTCAAGTTTTGGGATTCAGTTTCTAAAAAAAAAATTAATCAGCAGGGATGCAATGTTTGATGAGCAGTTGATATTACCAAAGATAGTTGATACAACTATGTTAGTGTCTGATGGAGCTTCCTCTAACTCCATGGAGGTTCAGGTGGACCTAAAGTACCTATCAGTGATTCCTGAGAAAGCAGAACCATGCAGTTAACTTACCAAATCATAAGAGGACCTGAAAAATCATTTCTCTAATTGTTACTAATTAAAATTATTCTTTTGTTTTACCATTTTGCATTGGAGGAATTATGTACATATAATACACTTATTTCTATTCTTTTTTTTTTTTTTGGATAGGCAAAACAAGTGCATTAAAAAATAGTATAAAAGATACTCTATTTTTTTAACCATGATAATTAAGATTTGTGACTGGATCTTCAATAGGTCTCCAAAATATTCTACAAGAGGTACACTAAGTTCCTAACCATATACAAAAGCAAAGTCATCAAAAGGAAGTGGAAATACTCTTATTTCTATTCTTGATTATATCACTGAAAAATTGTGTCTCAAAAATAATATTTATACGAACGTACTACTTGCAATTGTAGTCAAGTTAATATAAAAAATTAAAAAAAAAAACAAAACCTCATTACTACAAAAAAAAAAAGACATTTAACATCAATTAAAAATTTCTAACATTTGTTTTGAATCATTGTTGAGGATCCAACACTTTCAACATGGTACCTTAAATGGATGCAGAAAGTATGTCAAAATATGTAAGTCTTTCAACTTTTAATATCAATTGTGATTTTTACCAATATAGAAAATACTTATATAGCATCCATTTTGTAAAACATTGATGTTGTAAGGTGCTTTACATTAGTTCGAGTAAGAATCAATGCAGAATATATCAGTTTTTTTAAAAAATAAAAAATAAATGACTTTCTACGTTAGGTACCAATGTTTCAGTGATTTTTTTATAGAAAGACATCTTGACAATAATCATGGCCTAAAATATAGGTTTACAATGCAATACAAAGGAAAAACAATTGCAATAAGAAATATTATGCATTAAAATAATTTGTAATAAAATAATCAAAAGTTAATTATTAAGATTAGTGTACAATAAGAATAAGAAAACGTTATTCCGCAAAACTTTCTACATAAGCATAGGAACATTTTGGAACCCATGAAGAAGCCATGCTAAGGTTAATTGAGAAAGAGTAGTGCAATCTTGATTAGAAGCCAAGTGTCCAAGTCATTTTTATCCATCTGCATCATAGATTATTAGAAGCCAAGTCACCTAGACATTGTTTTTCATTGAATTTTTCATAGTTTGTCTTATTTATAGTTGAGATTTATGGATAGTCTAGGGGGGCGCTTTTTATGTATAGTTAGAATATTAAATATTTAAATTTGGGTCAAACTAAAAAACGAAAGGATAAGGTGAATTGATGGATATGGAAAGGTTTAGCAATACAGGCCAAATTTTGCCTAGTTGGATAAGAGGCACCACACAGATATCCCTGTCCAACGTGTACTATCATTCTATCAATCTCTGTCCAACTTGCGGTAGAAAAATGATAGAACTTAAGAACTCAATTTAGTTGCCAAAAGCAACGTTGTATAAGAACAAACAACTATTCCTGGCTTCAAACTTAGAAGGGAGGGAAGCAAAAGAGAACAAAGAAAGAAGAAACAATATCAGGCTCCAAACCTTCGACACTGATAGGACAAGAGGAATGCCCTAAACGCATAAGCAAATGGCCAAATGTTCATAAGTGCTCATTGCTCCATAACTTAAAGTTCAACATCACGTCATTAAAATTCATGAGAGTTCATTATGGGAAGGCTTGGCTTATCATTCTTAACCGTTGCACATACACTATATATATATATATAGACACACACACACATTAAGAATATATATCTTTCAACCAACAATTGAATTAGTCTTAATTTCTTATAAATGTAAAACACCACCAAAGTTAGTTTTTGCCACTTTCAACAAAATATTTTTCATATACTATAATACTAATTAATTAAACCTAAGTCGATCAACATGCTTAACACATATAAACATCATAACTTTGTTAAAATCTCTTTGATATAAAATTTCGGGTTCTGCTTTAATTCATACATAGCATATGTAACTTTCATTGCTTTGCATGTCTGTCGGTGGCTTAAGATGAATATGGAGTTTATAAGGTTGTCTGATTGCAATAAGAGATTGTTATCCACGAGAATATCCAGTTCAGATAGGTTCTGTGTTGGAATTTAGATAAATATTGACCACACTTTCATGTCCATGATATATTATATGAAATTTAAGAGAAAAATTCAACTAATTTAATTAATTTTCCGTAATATATTATATATATTTATTTTAGTTTAAAATCTAAATTCAATTGATTGAAATTAGATTCATTTTTTGTTTTCTAAAATATTAATATATAGTTTGATTAAATTCATCATAACATAAAAATTCAATTTCATCAAAAGCAATATAAATTAATTCATTGAAACACGTCAAAATAAAAATGTAAATTTTAAATGTAATTTCAGTTAACTGTCAATCTTAATATTTCTTAGCTTGAATAAAAAAATATGCATTAGTGAAATTATTTTTAAATTAGATCTTTTATACAATTATATTTTTTATTTTAATCTCTAAATTATGATAATATGAATATTCTGTTAATATTTATAATTTTATTTAACGACTGTATATGAATATTTCATTGACAAAATACGTTTAATTTATTATAATCCTTTCGAGAACACACAAAAAGAAGGCTGTGGCCATGAAAGCATACAAACAGATATTTTCCGGGAGAATTACCTTTGAAAGTAAAATATCTAATGAGATATATTTAGCTGGCATGCATGATGTGATATCGTGGAAGATAATTGTCATATGAATCATCATCCAAATAAATGTTCTTTTTCTTTTCTTACCGGCCGGTTTAGATAGAAATGTTTAATTCAATTATGAATTGGATTCGATCATTTTGCAGGATCGGAAGAAATGTTCTTTTTTTACCTAGTATCTAGATTGGATCGATGACCAATTCAATTTTTAAAACACTAGCTAGCTAGTTTCAATCTTGACTAACAATCACTTGGTTAATTTTTATTTATTCAATGGCTCGAATGGTAAAACCAAAAGTAGTATGCCAATTTTTATCTCTAGAATTAATGTGCTTACCAAGCCATGCATCCAAGTCATCTACGGGATATGAATCCTGTAGATCTTAAGAAAGGGGAGTAACCACACATACCTTGCTAAGCCACAATCTTTGAGGGCATGTTGTTGACCACCAACCCAATGCAAGGCGGGTTAGCTTATGTGGGTTGCAGGTTACATCCATCAGGGCTAAGAAAAACCTTTATTCAATTCAATATTCTAAATTGTTGCCTAAACCCAACCCTATAAGTGAATATGGTTCAGTGGAAAAGAATGAAAAAAAATCAAATATCAAATAGAGAATAAATATTTAAATTAAAGTAAAGAGAAAGAAGTGTGGATTCTCACTAAATAATAATAAAAAATTCTCATTTCACACCTATTTGAACACAATCAAATCATGACAATGCAAGTGGTAGACTTTTCAGGTTGGTCAAACTTTTTTTTTTAATGCAAGGAAAGTGTCTAATTGTGAGAGGTGAAAACATTTAATAATTACAGTCAAATTAAAATAGATAATTTATATAAAAAACTTATTTAAGAATGTATTAAAATGTAGAGTTTCAAGTCAAAAGATAAAGTGCATGTATATTAGGAATTAATTTTTATCACTAAGGTTTAGGTAGCTTAAATGCAAAGTGAAATATTGTATTTTACTAGATGAACCTTAGTTAAATGAATGCATTGAAAGTTATTTTTGTTTCAACTTTTAAAAGAACTTATTTATTATAGTTGATGACAATTTTCACTATAAATAGAGAAGAGATTTAGTGAAGAAAAATCGCATGGAGAGAGAGTGTGTTTGAAGAGATATTGTGAAGCAAAGTATCTTTATGTGAGAGTGTTATTATTTCTTGTAATCATTGAGTGAGTTACTCGGATTTGTAGAATAATACACAGTTTGGGTGAATTACAATCTTATAATTATTTTTGTGATAGTAAAATATTTTTGAGACGGTTTCATGGACATAGGCAAGAGGTGCCTAAATTCTTGTGTTTTTTATTATTTTTTATACGATGTAATATTTGTTGTGTTCTCACGATCTTTGTGGGTGTGAATAATTTTGTTTGTGAGAGCATTAACTATCCTAACATAAAACCCTCACATCCACCATTAAATCTCCAAAGATTCACTAAAAAAAATGAAATCTATGGAAAAGATCTAAATTATTATGATCTAAAATATCATGACTTTTCTTTAAGTACGTAATTAACCCATGTGACAACGAGAACGGTGATTGTGGCAAGAAAAATGGTCATAATGATGGTGATGACCACTAGTTCACTGCTATCATCATAATCTTTATTGGTGTCATAATTGTTATTGTTATCATCATTAATTATGACCACAATGATTATTATCATATATTTGATTATCATCATTGTTACCCCTATCATTATGACTGACGAAAACAACAAATATAACATTGATGATCATCATGGTTGTCATTACTATTATTATCGTCATAATCATTGAAACTATCACTATCATAATTATTATTGACATTATCGTCATTGTTACTATCACCATATTCTTACTAGTCACATATATAATATATTAGTAGTATATATATATATATATATATATACATGTGTGTAAAATAGACAATATACAAAGTCACGTCCAATCTCTTATATGTGTTTTGGTTGTAGTTGCTTTTTTTTCAATTGTAATTAATGTTATTTTGGAGTTTTGCTTGTATGTCAAAATCAATCGCACTTGATTTTTCGTTTTAGCCACTTTTTTCTCTCTTTACTGTTTTTTACTCCTTCAAAATAAGAGAAACTATGTTAGAAATTGAAAAATATATCCTAAAAAAACTAATTCAATACGGACAAAGTATATTTAGTTTAAGATAGAAAGTGAAAAGGAAAATGAAAAAAAATAACAAAATGGTTTTTAGTATAGGAAAAAATGAAAGAAAAAAATACTTTTTTACTATTATTTAGTTGTGTAGTAACTGAATATATATATATATATATATATATATATATAATGAGAACAATTTGAGTTTTTTTTCTTGAAAAAAACACGCTCATTCCACCTTTAACTTTTCTCTTTACTTTTTTGAGAAGAAACACAAAAAAATAATATTGTACTATTATAAATTATTTATGAATCGGTAATAATCATATATATTGGTACGTAGTATACACAATCAATCAAAAATCATAGTTATTATAATTTTTAAGATAGTTATAAGATAATTATTATAAAATTTAATAAATTTATATATATATATATATATATATATAATATTTTGTGATTAAATAATAGTATATAAAAAATATTTTTTAAATTAAATTATTATGTATGAGAAATACTAATAACACTATCTATTCTATACTTTGTGATTTATTAAAATTTATAAAACATCATCAATTTTAATGAATATTACTACTCCAAAATTGATAGTTTTTAATAATTACCATCCAATAAGAGAGTGTCAGGAAGAATTTCATCCAATCACATCTCTAAAAATCATATAAGAAAAACGGTGTATAAATATGATAATAATTAATAATGGATAAGAAAGATGGTGGAGACCCACGGAGACAAGGTGGAGTGAAAGGATGACGTGGCGGATCTGTATCCTAGTATCAGAGATGCTGTCGATATTGAAGCATCACAGCCACTCGTTTGATTGAGTGGCGGAGACACGCTGCCCTAACTCAACAAACAATTTGTTGCGTTCACAATTCAACCTGATACATGCATTTGCATGTTCCCGTTTCAATTCCTAGCTCCCATCCCATGCACTTCACGTCCCATCGCCATCTTCCACCGAATGCTTCATTATTATTTTTTAATTGTGTCTTGAATTTTCTAAATGTTAAACTTAGGGTTGAATTGATTTTAATGTGCATAGTATAATCACTTAGAATGATTTAAAAATTTAACTATATATAGTTAGGTTTAAAACTAATTAATGGATCCTTAATCAATAGAACGATTTAAAACAATAAAACGAATGGATCCCTAATCTCATGTTAGGTTTAAATTAAAGTGTTCACATCCTTTAGAAAAAGAGAGATAAAAAGAAAAGAGAAAATGATAAATTTTATTAATGATATGATAATTTAAAAAATTAATAAAGAGAGAGAAAGTGGATGGAGTAATTATATGATTAATTCATGTTGGTATATTTAAAACTAATTCTAATTAGATTCAATTGTTTTAAACGATCTATTAATATTTTGATTTTATAATTTTTTTATAAGATCTTTAGATTTACTGATATAAGGAATATATATATATATATATATATATATATATATATATATATATATATATATATATATATATATATAATTTTGTACGTATATTGCTCCTAATCACTTAAATTTACAACTTTTAATTCTATATATACTATATTTTTGTAAGTATAGGAAGATCACATATTATATATACATGCATGCACATATATAGTAATTTGATAAAATTCCAAAATCTTGTATGGTAATTTTAAGTAGCTAGTAGCCAGAATGTATTATAGAACTAATAACTAATAGGTATATATATGATCGACCAAAAATTAAGTTTAAAGGAAATATAAATATAATTTTTTCATTTTTTTTTGTTTATATTTTAAAATAATATTTTCTGAATATATATCTTCTTTCTAAGTTTCCTTGCAAATTAAGCTAGATCTCTCTACTGCGTTGTTGTTTTTAGCTTTGAGTTTTATATGGTGCTCAAGAATTGGTATGAATTTTCTTTTCCTGACATTAAATTTGAACATATAACATCAAGCTCCAGACTGCTGGCCTACATTTAATTGCTTTTGGTTTACATATTTTCTTTTTATCACTTTTGATACTTCATCGAGCTAGGATAATTAACGAGAGGAACATTTTGTCACACTCAATGTTTTAAATTCATGATGAGGTGGGCATTATCTTAAGACGTGTTACATTACGTGCGAGTCCATAAACCGATGGCACATGATTAAAGTGAACTCATGTTTTGTTATTATTTGCTCCCTCAATGATTAGTTTAAAGCTTAACCTCAAAATCATATCAGTTATTAGCTCATTATTGAGGAGGTGAAATAACGAAGCATAATAACAGAGTATTAAAGACAAAATCTAACAAGATGGAGATGGTAAAACGAAAATAGATAATGTTGTCGCAAGGACTTAATGAATGAAATGACTCCCCGAAATAATATGTATGCAAGGGTTTTTTCTTTTCGTCTTTTTTTCCTTTCTTGTGTGTGTGTGCCTATATTGACAACCACCAACTTTCGGCAATCAATAGCGTTTTTATTTGAAGCTTCAACAATGGAATTCCCTAATGTTTTTCTTTGTTTTATTTGTTAATAAAAAAACATTCATTTATCTTTTTTGAATCAGTAATAACTAGTAAACCAGCCCGTGTGTACTCTAATTTAGGCAAGCAGTATTGAACAAACTGTATCATTTAATTTCCAAGCTCCCATATGCAAAATTATGTGAAGAAAAGCTACACGCCGGAATTAAACCTAAACTTTAAAGAATCAATTTCTGTAAGTTTAAAAACGGAAAATTAATGCAGATTGAAGAAAATGGAAACAGGTAAGAAAGTAAGATAACCTCAGTCAAAGAGCAGAACAAAAATTTTGAGTAGCTACCAAAAAAACTGTCGTTGTTAAATGTCAATTTCAAACTTCCCACTTGCATGGAAGCAGCTAGCTAGCGGATTAACCGTATGGTTCGGCTTTGCGGTCCATAGCCTATGAAGTATGAACATGCGTTGAGTTCAAAACGGCAAATGGTTACTTCTCACAAGCTGCACCTAGCATCGGACTTATTGCTGAATATTGTGTCCCTGACTGTGACCGTTAACTAAAATACATACTGAAAAATTATTAGATAATCTTACACTATTTTGTGTTAATGATTTTAATCTTTTATGTGACATCTATCCAAGTTACAATTATGAAGAAGAATTAATAATACGTAATTAGATGTTGCGTAGAAATTATTTAAGATTATAATTATTATCTGAATCACCAAATAATGTTTTCTAAAATTGGAAAATTAAAGACACCATTATCCTATATAATAAATTTTTATAGGATAAAGTGTGTTTTAGTTTCTCTAAATATTTTTTTAATGTTAATTATAGTCCTTATAAAGATTTAATATATTTTTATTTCTTTTATTCATTTAGAAGGTAAAAACATATGCTTTTAGTCCATGATGAAGAACTAAAATTACTTTAAGTAAATAAGGAGTAAAAGTATTAAATTTTTATATAGAAACTAAAATTAATGTTGTAAAATATTTTGATGGGGCAAAAATCATATGTTACCCATTTTTATAGCACCTTCATAATTTACTTTTTTCCCTTATCTTGTCAAATTAACTATTTGATCACATGCATGCTCACTTTTGTTTTTTCTCTTCATATCTATTAACAGTCTTACTCCCTTTTCGAATAAAAAAAAAATATGAACTGTCCTAAAGATTTATGGTAAGTATGACACTCTCAGCTCAAAAAGGAATCACTTTAATGGAAGGATAAATAAGATAACAACAAGTGAGGAAAAAGAAAACATGACAGACATGGACCACAGTCACAAACTCAACTCATGACAAGATAACAATCATAACAGGGATCAAAAATCCCCTTATAACAACAGCTAAGAACACCATATAATAACATGCTGTTACTCTCAAACCCCTAATCCAATTCAGACCACGAAAAAACCAACTACATCAGCTCATGGCAACCCCCAACCCCACCAGATTCTCCCTTGCCATGGAGAGAACCGGGCAATGGTAAACACCCACACCACTCCTTCATTTTCAATCTCAAGCTTAATCAATTATTCCATTCTTCTCCATTGCACAACTTCATGAATCAGTTAATCAAATGTGTTTATGCTATAGTTCTTATAAGAATCAATTTCATGTATCAATTGTTATTGCAGGGTTTTCTCCCCAGAAATCCCCACCGATGTTATTGTTGCAGTTGGACAAACCAATTTTTCTCTCCACAAGGTACCAACATATATTGTTGTATATTTTGTTGATAACTTGTTCGTATATTCGTGGTTCGTGGTTCGTGATTGATCGTGATTATTCTTTGTGCATGATTTTGTGTGTTAAAATTTAATTAAGTATGGAATATGTTATTACAGTTTATTCTGGCGGCGAAGAGTAACTACGTCAGAAAAGTGATAATGGAATCAGAGGAGAGTGACCTAACAAGAATAGAGATTTCCGACATACCTGGAGGATCAGAAGCTTTTGAGAAAGCGGCGAAGTTCTGTTACGGCGTTAACTTCGAGATCACGGTTCACAACGTGGCGGCGCTGCACTGCGCCGCTGTGTTCCTCCAGATGACCGACGAGTATTGCGACGGAAACCTCGCCGGAAGGACGGAGGATTTTCTCTCTCAGGTCGGCCTCTCCACGCTCCACAGCGCCGTCGCGGTTCTCAAATCCTGCCAAAAGATTCTCCCCTTCGCCGCCGAGGTCAACGTCGTTGACCGCTGCGTTGAGGTCATCAGCTGCAAGGCTTGCAACGAGGCGAATTTTCCGAGCCAGTCGCCGCCGAACTGGTGGACGGAAGAGCTCGCCGTGCTCGACGTGGATTCCTTCGCGAAGGTGATCGCCGCGATGAAGCAGCGTGGCGCGAAGTACCTAACCGTCGCCGGAGCTTTGATTACGTACACCGAACGCGCGCTGAGGGAGCTCGTCAGGGATCACTCCGGCGGCGGAAGAGGAATCCGGTCACCGGAATCCGGAGACTCCGATTCGGAGTCGAAAAGAAGCGAACAGCGCGAGCTTCTGCAGGCTATCGTTCCTCTCTTTCCGACGGAGAAAGCCGCGTTTCCGATCAACTTCCTCTGCTGCCTCTTGCGGTGTGCGATCTACCTCCGCGCGTCGAGCGCGTGCAAGCGCGAGCTGGAGAAGCGCGTGACGGAGATTCTCGAGCACGTGACCGTCGACGACCTCCTCGTGCTCACGTTCTCCTACGACGGCGAGAGGCTCTTGGATCTGGACAGCGTGAGGAGAATTATCTCCGGTTTTGTGGAGAGGGAGAAGGGCACGACGGTGTTCAACGCCGGCGTCAACTTCAACGAGGACTTCTCCGCCGCGATGCAGCGCGTGGCCAAAACCGTCGACTCGTACCTCGCTGAGATCGCCGCGTACGCCGAACTCTCCATCTCGAAATTCAACGGCATCGCCATCCTCATTCCCAAAGGCGCGAGAAAATCCGACGACGATCTATACCGCGCCGTCGATATCTACCTCAAGGTACAGAATTAGCATAATCAGGTTCCTAAACTGGATTAACGATCTATATAGCATATTTTTCTCAAATTACATCCCATATTTTTTTTATATTACTTTTATCACCACGTCAAAATATGCAAGCAAATTAAATTATTTTAACATGTTTATTAAATGTCTAATAACAAATTAACAATTAAGCATTTGAATAGATTTTTTTTTTTTAAGATAATAAAATAGTTGACTTTTACATCATTGTTGTTAGCATAACTCTTCATTATTGTTAAATATTTAATAACAAAATTAACAATAGAAATGATTAGGAACAGGTCCAATAACCCACCAATCAAACAACTCAATATACTCACAAAAATTAAACTAAAAAAGAAAAAGAATAAAAAGTATTAACACATGTGTACGTTCAATTTAGAGGAAAAAAAAGAAAAAAAAAAGAAAAATGTTAAAATATTTTTAGGTTAAAAATAATATCATATTTTTTTATGGAGTTAAAAGAAAGATAAGAATATTTTAGACATAAATTTTCATTTAAAGTCATGTGATTAGTATGTGTTTATTTTTTATTAAACGGTGTTTAGTAAAATGGAATTTGGGTGTAATATGAGTTAAATAATTAATGAATTTTTTGTAGGATGAAAAAAAATAAAAGATGTTATGTGCAATAAAATTTGGAAAAAAATGAGGAAATATGAGTATAATTTATTAAGAAAATATCACTCCTATGTAATTCTTGAAATAATTACAATATATAAATAGTCTCAAGAGTATCAGTTTAGTCCTTACATCAATACATTTTATTAATATTTAGAAACTAATTAGAAGGATTTTTTTAATATTGAGAAATTGTTTAGCACGATTTTAGTATTTAAAATTTCACTTATATATATTTTTATTTTTAAGAACTATTTAAAAGAGTGAGTAATGTTTTAAAAATGAAATTCATGGTTTATTCTCTTTTTTTGTCAGATCCATGGTTTATTCTAAACTATTTGCTTAGTTCTATATATTTTTTTCTAATTTAAGTTCTAGTATCAAATTTTACTTCAAACCCATGTTTAAAAATAAACTTTAATTTGATATCACCACTAGCACCCAAATAAGAATACATGGTGATGTAAAATTGGTACAATAATTTTCTACCTGTGATAAATTCACATAAAAAGCTGTGTAAAAACTGAAAATTGAAAGAGGTACTATACTTAAGAAGTAAAATTTAAAATGAGAAGTGTATAATGAATAATTTAACTTGACCTAAAACTAACTAACTAGTGAAGTAATTAACTAACTTTACAACGTTGCAGGTGCACCCGAACCTGGACGAGATAGAGAAGGAGAAAGTGTGCAGTGTATTGGACACGTTAAAACTGTCCTACGAGGCGCGTGTGCACGCGTCGAAGAACAAGCGTTTGCCGCTACAGATCGTGCTTCACGCGCTGTACTACGACCAACTACAAATAAGGAGCGGTACGGCGGCGGACAAGCAAGCTGTGGTGGCGGCGGCGGAGAAAAAACAGCTGCAAGCTGACGTGTCCTTGGTGAGGGAGAACGAGGAGCTGCGGTCGGAGCTGATGAAGATGAAAATGTTCATTTCCGATTTGCAGAAGAATGTTCACGGAACGTCGTCGTCTGGGAGGGAGAATATTGGGCCCACTAAAAAGCCCACGTTCTTCTCGTCCATGTCCAAGAAACTGAGCAAGTTGAACCCGTTCAAGAATGGGTCTAAGGACACGTCACACATCGACGATGCCCCTGTGGACTTGACCAAGCCCAGAAAGAGAAGGTTCTCCATTTCCTAGATTTGCTTTCCTTAGTCAATTCCAAGCTTTGTCAAAAAGAATTTTAAATTTTTTGAAGTAATTACGTTTTCTCTCTTGATTGTTAATTTTTTTCATGAAAGTGTCAATTTGTAATTAAGAAAAAAGTGAGACGTGATTGGATTTCTTAAATTAGATTTGTTCATATCTGTATGTTAAGATGTATTTGATCTGGATATATAGGAACATCCTAGTTTCAATATGAATTAATGAGAATTATAATAAAAATGCTTTGAGTCGTGCTAACTTTTGGGTCTACTCGATATTTCGTAACTTTTAGGGTGTGTTTTGTTTTATGTCTATACACCTTTTTTTATTGAGGAAAATTTCTGTTTATACACCTAATCGGATTTTTTCTTTTTAAAGAACACTGCATTTACTTAGAGCATGTTTGGTTTAATTACCATGCAACTAAAAATGCAAAAGGAAGAGTGTAGATGTTTTTATAAAAGTCCTTTTGCTACCAATGTTCATTTGCAATGATAAACCAAATAATATTTGTTAATTTTCTTTTTTGGTTGAAGTAAATGCTATTCTCCTCAAAATGTCCGCTGAATCTAAAGCTACTAATTCCATGCTTTTCCAATTAAAAAAAAGATGGTTGGAAGCATTTTAAGTTTCAACATGTATCAGACAATAGTATTGCTAACTTTCTTAAGGTAAACTAATAAATTTGGTATAAATACTTAGAGGGAGAGCTTTGTAAGAATACCTATAATCTAGACAAAAAATAAATCCAGTATAAAAATTTGGACGTGGTTGAAACTCTTCTGGTTTCATCCTCTTCTCCACTACCATGGTGGCATAGCATCGCATCGCATCGCAACAATGTATGGTGGCCTGTAGGATTTCTTGTTTTAAATGTTTGACTGATTCCACTACTCTTTTATTTATTAATTTTAGTTTCTTTTCTTTGTTGATTTTTTTTATAGGATAGAAGTTTGTAGCAAAGTTCATTTGTATTATAGCCAGAGATCGACCATAGAATAAGGGGAAAAGTATATATATATATATATAAACTTAATGAGTAAATTGTATCAAGCTATGAATTATATATATTGGGAACTTTTCTATGCAGATACTATTTAATTAACGAAATAACTAGCAACATTTGAAAAGCATCATACTCCTCACTCCTCAGAGATGAGCATAAGCACATTCCTTCGAGTACGGAAAATAATAAGCAACTAAATTTTTGTTTTTTTAATATCTACAAAAGATGAACCACTTCTCCAAGTTCATCTCTTTTTTTTTTTTTGGAGAAACCCAAAAAAATCAAACATACAAAAGCAAAGTAGAATCTTACAGTATCATAGTTCTGAGTATAAGGTTTTTAAGTTTATCTTATACATGCCTTGAAAGGCGATGTATGCCTGTCATTTTTTAAATATGAAAGAAAGAAAAATATGATAAAAATAACAGAAAATAAAAGAAAAAGAGTTACTTTTGCTGATATTGCACCTCCACTTGCACATGCAGCAACAACAGTATTTGTCATGTCATGTTTTGCTAACAAGGACCCAGATGGTAAGAAGAAAAATGAACCTTACATACTTAATGTAAATATATATTTTCATTCCTCAAATGATCAAATCCAATAGACCTTCTCAACAACAGACTCAGCAGCTGAGAATATGCAACCCATAACAGCAAATGCTTTGGCCGAACTCCAACGCCTTCGCCCCATCTGCTTTGCTTGATATATAAGTTGCTGTCTGCCAGTCATTTCCTCTTGCATCAGTGGTTTGTCCAGTGCTCCAAGAAATAAACCCATGAAGATGCCAAGCCCGCCACCTAAAAAAAACATCACATGAATCCCAAGAAACACACTTTTTACAATATTCATCTCAACTGGCAACATCTGTCAAAATCTTGGGGGGAAAAAAGAAGCTTAAGTTCATTCAATGACATATTTGATACGGAGGTACCCCTGGGTTTGAATGTGTTGAAGGTAAAGTACACGTGCTTAAAAAGGTACTAAATGGGCTGAATGAAACGGTCCCTAAATCATAGTGGGAATATTAATGTACTTGTCTCACAAACATGATAAAGTTTCAGCAGTAAGGATGGTGAGTCAAATTATGCATGATCTTAAAAACCCTATCTTATAGTTGTCCATCATACTTTTTTTATATCGACAAATATGTTAGCTGTTAATTGTTAATTTTTCGTTACATCATTACCAAGCAACTAAAAGGTATTTGTGGAAAGAACATTCATAGGCTCTACATTGTCAAACAATACAATACTAACTATTAAGTAAAACTAGGCTCATATGACATCTGCATCATTAAGCAGAGGTGAAATATGTGTTAAAATGTATCAGGAGAAAAAAAGAAGTGAGGCTAAATGACATAGCCATGACTCCACTGACGACACTGCGCACTGCAAATTGTTTCAGATGTCTTGATCACGGATTTCCTCGACTGAGGGCAGTCTTATGGGCTCAATCTGAGGAGGGCTTTCTAGTTGTGTTGATTCAAAGAAGCATTTTCAATTACTTTAGAAGAGTCATCAGCCATTGGTAAAGCTCAAATCCAAAATATGCTAGAGCTCAATTTAAATAACAGATGATTAAGCTAAACCTAATTAATGCTTGAAACTCGTTGAAATTAAGAACATGCAAGAGAGGTGTCTGAGGAAGATTAATGATCATTTTTTTATAAATACTACCATGGTCATAAATTATAATAGACATTTTTTAAGTTTTTTAAAAATCACTTTTAAAATTATTTTTTTAAAAATAAACTTGACCCTAAACGGCAGAATAAAAAGTACATATATTCTATATTTGTTAGATTTGAATGTGAGTTTTTCCACAAGTTCTATATAAGCTATTCTTATAATCTATTTTGGAAAACTTATATAAATAAGCTAAAAATATTATATGGATTTGTCATACAATATTTTTGTGTATAAACTCCCATACACTTATAACGTTAAGTTCAAATGAACTGTCTGTCAAAAAAATCAAATAAACTGATTATAAATTCTGTAAACAGGACCTGTATCTTTCTAGTTTCTAGGATCAGTAGCATTATCAATTTATCATGTTATAAACTTATTTTAGATAAAAACAAATAATAATTAGTATCCATATTAGTTAAAAAAATACTAAAAAATTATTAAAATATATAAAATTATATTATTTGTATTTTTTATGTTCTTATATTATTTTCATAATAAACATTTATTTTTTATTTTTTAACCTTACATCATGACACTTTATAAACTTATAGCAATGAGGTACGTTTATTTTTGCTGACCAAACAAAAAATTACTTATTTTGAAGCTTGCAATACATGAGTCCATATGGGATGGGCCTCAAACTCCAATCAGAAATCATTCCACTAAACAAGAACAAAAATCACTATTCTTACCTCAAGCTTTGCTATTCCCACCTGTTATTTTTAAATAAACGGACAAAAAGATACTCTTGTCCTCCTATTTCTCTAAACCTCACGGAAATACTTTTTTTTTGTCTTACTTTTATGTTGAATAGAAACATGATTTCATTGTATATTCATATAAAAATAGAATCATAATTTCATTATATATCTAAATCCAAAATACATAACTAGAAATTGTAATTGACCAAAAACAAAAAAAAAAAACAAGGCAAGAGGAACATGCTCAAATTTATAACTCTCGGCTAAACCTTGTGTCATTTACTATGCCCTATTTGTATAATGTTGTTTAGTCCCCTGAACTCCACTCTCCATCATCTCCAAACTAACCATAGCATTTAGCGGATGAATAATTACTATGGGGGACCATGGTCCATGCTTGGAAATGGAGGACCATGCCACTCTTGAACTTTGTGACTTGTAGACCATAAAGAAAAACACCGAGCACACTGTGAAGTGATGACACATTTTACCTAGACTCTTCTTAAAATTGTTGTTTTTGTGAAATTTACTTCACAATGGTTGTAGCAATATGTATGGTGTGGTCGCTTCAATAAAGGCGCATATAGCAAGGTCGATCGAGTGAAACTAGATTATATTGATAGTTATCCTCAATCAATAAGGTCAATTGTGAGTGAATTACCATCTTGAAAAAACAATTCAAAATTATAGTTCTTTTTAATAAATTCTTTCCAAAAATTAAATGAAAATATATTATTAAATTATTTATGCGTAAGAAAAACACACACACATATATACTTAAAAATATGTGTAAGAAAAACACACACACACACAATTATTTATCGTACATGTGTCTTATATAATTAAAAATATTTTTCACATTTTTCACGTTCTTACATAATATTGTTTTTTATCAGAAAATGTATTATAATTAAAGGGTACCAGTAGTAACATAGAGTTTACAACGAGGCGCATGCTATTTCGAGCCTATTACAGAATATTGTGAGTGCATGTATCTTTGAATTGGGAAAAAAAGTTACCACTTGATAGAGATTGATAGATACTGGCTCTCATGAATCATAATCATTAATTTCTAAAGGAGTTGTTTACTTAGTTACTAATTGATTGAATGCAGATAGAGGTAGTGAGTGGGTGATTTGTGCTGTCGGAGAAAGGGAATATGATATGATAAATCAAAGAGACAGCACAAACTAGAGTGGGGCTTAAAAAAGTAGTAGTATTTTCTTTAAAAAAAAAGAAAGAAAAGAACTTTCTGGCCTTAAACTTTTATTTTAGTACCTTTTTTAAAAAATAAAAATCATATGCATATAAGGATCGTTATTATTTAACTATTTATTATGAATTTTTATCTTGTAAGACATCTTGTGTGATTTTTTTCAATTCTTATATAACTTAATTTTATTATACTTTTATATTAAGTTATTTCTTAATATATACCATAATATTAAAAAAGAAATAGTTGTTTTATTCATTATTATGTTATATTAATTTATAATTTTTATCCTCATTTTTCATAATTTTATATTGTTTTACTACTTAAAATATTATATAACATTAAAATATAAATTTAATCATTATTGGTTTGGCAATAGTTTAACCATAGTTAGATAATTGAACCTTTAATCAATAAATTAATCAACTGTGAAAAAAAAACTAGTTTAATCATTCTTAAAAACATTATGTTCACCACCAACATTTGCACATTTTACAACAACACAACAAGGATAAAGGAATTTTGAAAATAAAAGCTCTGGTTTGACAAAATTAAAAAATTAGCTATAATTAAAAAATATAGTTAAATAGTAAAAAAAAACTAGTAGTTGAAAATTATTAGTTAAAATCTTAAAATTGTTAAAGTAACTTATCAAAGTACATGTATTTAGTAAGTTATTCATTAAAGTGACCAATAAAGATAAAAGAATAAAAAATAGAAATGTTTAAATGATATTTTTATATAAATTTAAATTTTATTTATGAATAAAAATCTATTTTTGAATAATTAAAATTATAATTTTTAAATTAATTTAAAACTCTTACCATTTTTAATTTTAAGATCAATTTTTTAACTACATTTTTAGTTGTAATTATTATATTTTTTACATTGTGCGTTGTACTCTTAAACGAAAGGATCTAATTAAAAAATAAATATAAATTTAAGGATTCCGTTAAAAAGAACCAGAAACTTAATTAAAAATTGTTAAATTTGAGTAATTTAACATTTAAAATATTAAAAAAAAATCCTTAACAGCTAATATAAATCAAATAAACATCATATCAATTTGAATGTCAACACTTACCACAATAGTAGACATGATTGGTCTTAGGCCTTTGAACGAAATTCATCATCATCGCATCATCTTATAAGATGCGGAACAGTCAGAAAAAACATCCAAACATATACCCCACTCACATTTACAAGATTTGCGCTGGTAGATTAGAAGACCAAATATTGACATAAATTGATGCAATGATACATAAGCTACCAATCATAAGCTATGTGATAATCCAATTTCGATAATATTTTTTTAAGGATTAATTATGTTTTTAATCTATAAAATGGATAAACTTATTTTAGTCTCAAAACTAAGGTTATGATATAATCTGTGCATGTTAACTTCGACTGCATATTTAATTGAATTTATACTATTCATGAATACAAGAAAGCACAAAATTATATAATGAGGAATGCATAAAATAGTAAAAGGGACAAAAATCCTTTATAGGTGTTAACCCTCATGATTCTCCCCATGTCCTTCCTAGCTCCATGTATCTCTATTATGTTATCTTTCATAAGTTATTTTAATTAGTTTTTATTTTTTTTATTATTTAAAAATTTTATTTGATTGTTTGATAAATATATTTTTTTAATAGTTTTTTCATAGTTTCTAATAATTTTTTCAACACTCTTGAAATAACATATTTTAAATCATTAGTTTCTAGTTTTTTTTATATTTTCTTCTTTTTTATCCTTAATGTATTTATCAAAAAAATTATTTATCATTTTAAAATAAATCTGGCTTTTATTGTCATTTAATATAAAATAATAGATCATAAATTTACTATAATTTATTTTATTTTTTATATTACATTCTTAATTTAATGATTATACTATTTATTTTATTAATTTAGTATTATAAATAAAGACATTGATAATAATAGAAGATACGTTTGTTGTTTTGTTATTATATTTTACATTTTTTATGTTATATTATTCATTTTAATTATTATACCACTTATAATATTTAATTTATCATTTAAACACTATATTTTGTGTATTATTTTTTAAATAATTTTATATTAGATAATTTATTTTAACTATTACACTAATTAACGTAATAAAAATATAATGTCTACTTAAGTATATTTTATATTATTTTAAATTTGATTAAAAATATTTTTAAAAATAATATAAGATTGATAATAAAATATTTAACATGAAAAAATATAACATAGAATATAAATATATCTATGTCTATTATTTTATATTTTTTAACTATTTTAACAGCAAGACTGAAATGGGGCACAAGGCTTTGTAAGACCAACACAATTGTGCTAGAAACGTGGCACAATTCAAAATTCAAATTTAGTATAATCGTGCTGAGATTTAGCATGGTCATGCTCCTTTACTAAACACACGCTGAGAAGTAGCATGATTTGTGTCTTTCATAAATGAAGTCTCCCCAAACTAAAGCAGAGTCATTTTGAGACTGAGCATAGTCGTGCTTCACTTGTAAGTGAAACGATGCAGATTGTAGATCATGCTAAAAGTGGTATGATCGTGCTTCTCAATTGGTCAAATTAAATCCTTTAACTAATTGACTTTAGCACGGTCATGTTAGATTGAGCACAACCAAGCTTGTTGACAAGAGCTTAATTTGCTTGAAATTCTTCAAATTTTTGCTTAATTCTACTTTTATTTTCTTATAAGCTTTAATTCCCTGCATAATCAGGAGAAAAGAGAGTTCTACCAACAAAGTATTAGGAAAATTGAGCCTTTTATGTCAAAAACTCCCTTCCTAACATGCCCAAAATATGGCTGATCAAAATGCACTATTGAAAATTTGCAATTTAGAAAGAAAAAAAAAAACTCTTTTTTTCTTGTAGTTTGTGCTGATAAATAGTTTTCTCACAGACAACTTTAATTTACCAATCAAGCCCATTAATATAATATTTTCTGTGATTTATTCGTAGCATATACAAAACTTTCTACACGGTCAATGAATTTAATATATATATATATATATATATATATATATATATATATATATATATATATATTTCCTCTTTCATTATAGTGTGATGAAACTTTGAATCACAATCCACAACCTATAGAAAACTGGTTGCTATTCCGGCACGAGCCCCACAAATATTAATTAATGTAATAATGTACTTTTTGGCTAAAGTTGAGGCATGATGAAAGAGTTGGAGCTTTAAACTCAATAGGTTTCTCTATTATTGACCAAGTAGTTCCACTACTGGCTTCATTAAAATTTCAAACAAAGCTAGCACAAATTTTTTGTTGCAATGCATCTTCCATCATCATTATTTTGCTTGTTTTCCAAATGCATCACTTAATTCCATAAGATGTTTTTCCATTTGATATCTCTTGTGATGTGTTCAATTTAGTCTTTTTTATTGTTTCACTAGTCACCTTAGGATGCGTTTGAATTTAGTGTTAAAATTACGTTAAACAAAAAAATTACGTGTTTCATGAATATAAATATTTAAAAATAATTATGTTGTAATTTTTATCTAAAAGTCTGTTAGAGTTGATCATTCAATTTATTTTCCAAACACAAGTTTAATCTTTGTTCGTTGTAACTCTATTTTTCCTCTAAAAAACACAAGGGTTATTCACTATTTCACTTAGTTGGTTGGTTCAAATTTTGTTCATTTCTTTTCTTCTGCACCCAATTCGAGTTTTTGTGTCCCCATGTGTGCATTGTTTAATTGATCTCTTTACCCATTTCTCAGTTATTATTAGGCTTAGAAGTTTATAGTTGATTTACGTGGGCATAAATAAACATATGAAGATCTAGATCCAAAAACTAGGTCGAAGTGGTTGGGCAAAATAAACAAAGAGAGTAGTTGGATGTAGATTTGTTTGTTTTGCTCTCCCACTCTCTCTCCTCATCTGTCACTTGTCATATCGCATGATGAAGTTGCTTGTGCTTCACTTACGTAGCACCACCAACTCTCCCATATAAAGGTAAATATATATAACATTGTCTTTTGTTAATATCACGGGACCACATATATATAAAATAGTACTACATTTTTAGTGACTCATTTCCTTTTTTCCATTTTGGAATTGTTTTATTCCTTTTAAAATGTTTTAATTGGCCTTGCTGTTAATCCATCATATTAATTTTGATCAATTTGATGATGAGATATGGCAAATTGTGAAAAAATGTCATTAAATGAATGTCTCTCATGTCAGTTAAAATTAATATCAGTAAAAAAATAATTTAATATAACAAAAATACTTTGAAAACTTTTAAAATTAAAAAATTGAGGAAAACCTCTGTTATATATATATATATATATATATATATATATATATATATATATATATATATATATATATATATATATATATATATATGACTGAGTTTCAACATCTGACTTTACCCTATGTCATTCTGTCTTTAATAGTATTCAACAAACAAAAACATATTATGCGACAAAATTTAAAAAGGATTTTGTTGAGATGCTAACTGATTTTGTTAAAATAATATGTTGACTTTGTTTTTTATGTTGACTCTCTTATTTTAAACATCGCACCGTTCTCTGCTTCTCGTTTTGATAGATTGTTGATTTATTTTGATGCAAACAAGTCTATCATAGTGAACTACTAAGGAATCTTCTGATGATATCTTTCTTTTTCTCTTCAACTTTTAAGATTATTGGTAGCTAATTTTTTAAAATCATATTTGTCCTTCCCTCTTTTTGTTTCAAAACCAAATTCTCAACAATGTCTTAATGCAGTATTCATTTACATTAAAATTAATGGACTATATTTTCATATGAGTACGTTAATCTTTCAGAAGAGAGAAATATAATTTTAGAAATAAAAGGAGAAGATTGTGTGGTGTAAGTATCTTTCAGGGAAAAGAAATGTAATTTATTTTATTGTTATTATAAATATCAATTTATTTTACGTAATAATGTGAATGCTAGGTCGTTGCCCGAAAGCAACGCGCTGTATGGCTCGAGTACAGTGTCAAAAGAGCAAGGGCCGCTGCATCGTCGCCCGGATGTAGTGAAAAGTAAGCAAGGGTTCCCACATTTTCGTGAACGGGTGTGGGTAAAGAAGCTAGTTCATGACAGGAGGATTCGCTTTGGTACATGGAATATAGGCACACTTACTGGAAAATCTATGGAAATAGTGGATGTTATGGTGAGGAGGAAGATCAATTTTATGTGCCTACAAGAAACTAAGTGGACAGGTGAAAAAGCGAAAGAATTAGACAACTCGGGATTTAAGCTGTGGTATACGGGAAAAATCAGATCAAGAAATGGGGTAGGGATTATTGTGGACAAGGAGTGGAAGAAGGATGTCGTGGATGTAAGAAGAGTAGGAGATCGTATCATAGTCTTAAAATTGGTAGTGGGACAGGACACCTTTAATGTTATTAGTGGGTACGCACCTCAGGTTGGGTTAGCAGAACACTTTAAGGTAAAATTTTGGGAGGATCTAGAAGGGGTACTTCAGGATATACCCCAAGGAGAGAAAGTTTTCCTAGGAGGGGATCTCAATGGACATGTAGGTAGCGTGGCTAGAGGTTTTGAGGGGGTGCATGGGGGTTTTGGCCTAGGGGAGATGAATGGGGAGGGTAAATCCATCTTGGAGTTTTCGGAGGCTTTGGATCTTTCTATAGCCAATACATGGTTTAAGAAAAGAGAGGAACATCTTATCACTTACAAAAGTGGAGGGACATGTTCTCAGATAGATTTCTTCCTTATCAGGAAGTCTGATAGGAAGTATTGCTTGAACTGTAAAGTTATCCCGGGAGAGAGCTTGACTACCCAACATAGAGTTTTGGTTATGGATGTAAGAATTAGAGATAGGGCAAAGAGAAGAAGTCCTCTGGTAGCACCAATGATCAAATGGTGGCACTTGAAGGGTGAGAAACAAGGAATCTTCCAACAAAAGATATGGGAGGGTTGGTGTGGACAATCACAAGGAAGTGCAAATGATATGTGGAACAAGATGTCCCAAGAGATTATTAAAGTGGCTAAAGAGACGTTGGGTGAATCTAGAGGTTTTGGACCTAGGGGTAAAGAATCGTGGTGGTGGAATGAAAATGTTCAGAGCAAAGTTAGAGTAAAAAAGGAGTGTTTCAAAGAGTGGTCTAGGTGTAGAAATTCTGAAACTTGGGATAAGTATAAGATAGCTAGAAATGAAACCAAAAAGGCGGTGAGTGAGGCAAGAGCCCAAGCTTTTGACGGACTATACCAAGCTCTAGGAACCAGGGACGGAGAAAGATCTATATATAGGCTTGCTAAGGGTAGAGAGAGGAAGACTAGAGATTTGGATCAAGTAAAGTGTGTTAAGGATGAAGAAGGCAAAGTCTTAGTGCATGAAAAAGATATCAAGGAAAGGTGGAAGGCGTATTTCCACAACTTATTTAATGATGGATATGGATATGACTCTAGCAGTCTAGACACAAGAGAAGAGGACCGGAACTATAAGTACTATCGTCAGATTCAGAAACAGGAAGTAAAGGAAGCGTTGAAAAGAATGAGTAATGGTAAGGCGGTGGGGCCAGACAACATACCTATTGAAGTGTGGAAAACTCTTGGAGATAGAGGTCTTGAGTGGCTCACCGAACTCTTTAACGAAATTATGAGGTCAAAACGCATGCCGGAGGAATGGAGGAGAAGCACGTTAGTGCCAATCTATAAGAACAAGGGGGATATACAAAATTGTGCAAATTATAGGGGAATCAAGCTCATGAGTCATACCATGAAATTATGGGAAAGAGTGATCGAACGGAGATTAAGAAAGGAGACTCAAGTTACTGAGAATCAATTTGGTTTCATGCCGGGAAGGTCGACCATGGAAGCGATTTATTTATTACGGCGGGTGATGGAGCAATATCGCATGGCCCAACAAGACTTGCACTTGATTTTTATTGACTTGGAGAAAGCGTATGATAGAGTGCCTAGAGAGATTTTGTGGAAAGCTCTAGAGAAGAAAGGGGTTAGGGTTGCATATATTCGAGCTATCCAAGATATGTATGATAGGGTATCGACTAGTGTTAGGACACAGGGTGGAGAGTCAGACGATTTTCCCATCACAATTGGTTTACATCAAGGGTCAACCCTTAGCCCCTACCTTTTTACCTTAATTCTGGATGTCCTCACGGAACAAATCCAAGAGATAGCGCCGAGATGCATGCTTTTTGCAGATGACATAGTCCTCCTTGGAGAGTCGAGGGAGGAGTTGAATGAGAGGTTGGAAACTTGGAGACGAGCTCTAGAAACACATGGCTTTCGCCTAAGCAGAAGCAAATCGGAGTATATGGAATGTAAGTTCAACAAAAGAAGGAGGGTTTCTAACTCAGAGGTGAAAATAGGAGACCATATTATCCCTCAAGTCACACGGTTTAAATATCTTGGGTCTGTAATACAGGATGATGGGGAAATTGAAGGGGATGTGAATCATCGCATTCAAGCAGGATGGATGAAATGGAGAAAAGCATCGGGGGTGTTATGTGATGCAAAGGTACCGATCAAGCTAAATGGAAAGTTTTATCGGACTGCGGTAAGACCGGCGATTTTGTACGGAACAGAATGTTGGGCGGTAAAGAGCCAACATGAGAATAAAGTAGGTGTAGCGGAGATGAGGATGTTGCGGTGGATGTGTGGTAAGACTCGACAGGATAAAATTAGAAACGAAGCTATTAGAGAGAGGGTTGGAGTAGTGCCTATTGTAGAGAAGATGGTGGAAAATAGACTTAGGTGGTTTGGGCATGTAGAGAGAAGACCGGTAGACTCTGTAGTGAGGAGAGTAGACCAGATGGAGAGAAGACAAACAATTCGAGCCAGAGGAAGACCCAAAAAGACTATAAGAGAGGTTATCAAAAAGGATCTCGAAATTAATGGTTTGGATAGAAGTATGGTACTTGATAGAACATTATGGCGGAAGTTGATCCATGTAGCCGACCCCACCTAGTGGGATAAGGCGTTGTTGTTGTTGTTGTATAAATATCAATTTGTTTTATACGTTCTCTTTTAATTTACGAAATAATTTGCAATAATTAATATCATGCAATGTAAATACTCTTTACAGGGAAAAAATATATTGTTTCCATATAAAAAGTACATTTTTGTCACCAGACTTAGAAACTAAAGTATAGTAAAATGCTAAGAAGAAAAATCATGTAATATATATCCAATTTAGTAAATGAGCGTGGCAGAAAGAAAAAATGAGAAGAAAACGTACTAAACAAGTAAAAAAAATGGAATGTGTTAATGAGAATGACATGCAGTGTAGTGAATGAATGATTCAATTAAATGTGATGCCTCTCCATGCATGTGAGGTATCAACAATTTCGAGGTCTCTCATAAAGACATCTACCGGCCTTAGTTTACCATTCAAACAAGAGTAGGGAATGAAGGGAACAAATATAAGATGGAAAGGAAGAGGGAGAAGAAGGAAAAGAAAGCAAAGTTGAACTTTTTATAATAATAGTGTAATAACATGTGCACAGGTTTAAAGTTTATAATTTATAATTTCTTATATTATTATAATTTTTAATATATTTTAATATCTTATATATATATATACGGACATGTGTATATGTGTTTTAGAAGTGATATTTATCCATTTGACAAAATAGAATAGATAATAGATTTCTATTTTCTTTTTAATTTATAACCCACCTCTCTAAAGGAATTAACACTATATATATAGATGGGTGGAGAGGAGAAATGATCTTTATACATAATTTTTCTTCATATCTTTACTTATGTTAATAATTAGTGAGAAATAATTTTTATTTTTTTCTTATTTCTATTCATTTAAAATTGAATCTATATTTTTGTTATAGTATACTATTACAACCCAAAATGGTTTATTTAAAAAAATATTTTTGTAATAGTAAAAAAGAGTTGTATTATTTATGTTACGACTCATATAATATTTTTCTGTCAAAATAAAAAAAACTCATAATATTTTGTTCAATAACATTTTCTGTATTTATTTTTCTTCTTGGTGTCATTTATATTATGTTGCATGCTTCTCTTTCTTTTTTCTATTTGTCTCTAATTATACTCCTTTTGATCTTTTGTGTATGATCCAATTAATTAATTCATTATAATTGAGAAAATTAGTTAATGTATTTAGTAGCATTAAAGTTGTCCTACCAATTAAGAAAGTTCATTATAATATTCTGTTCATGGTTAAAGGCCTACCAATGTGATTTCAACTTTTCTTACCAACAATGGCAAATTGATCCAGGAATTTGTTTATCAATTAATTGATTTGGGGATGTTTAAGGTATACTTTGAATGGGCTAAAGAGATCGAATCTTTGCATATGCAAACTGTTGTTGTATAGGCTAACAGAGTTCTTTCTTGTGCCCGGGTGTTTTTAGATTATAGCTTGGATTATGTACTCTGTTTTTGGCCAGAGAGCTGCTATTTCACTGGCTGTTGCCCTGTTCGGTCATGTTGTAAATGATTTCTGCACTTCTCGTGCTTTCAATATTATTTGTCTATTGCTGGTAAAAAAAAAGAATTAAAGTTGTCCTGAATTTATATATATATGTGTTAAAATTACTCTCAATATTAATAAGGCATACTTTTA
This sequence comes from Glycine max, assembly GCF_000004515.6. Lineage (NCBI taxonomy): Eukaryota > Viridiplantae > Streptophyta > Magnoliopsida > Fabales > Fabaceae > Glycine > Glycine max. The sequence goes on along the minus strand of NC_016089.4, from coordinate 44,336,513 downwards.
TTTTTAATTTTTTTTAGTTTTAATTATTTTAATCTCTTTCATTATTAATATATTTATTGTTTCAATTTTTTTATTAGCTATTGCCTATGCACATAAATAGTCAAAGTAAGTTCCCAAAATGTTCTTTACACAATAGCAAGTTAGACTACTAGAGAGTTTAATACACTATTGCATTCCACTTATTATATATTGAACTTGAAAAAATGACTTATAGTTAAGGGTATTTTTATAAAAAAAATAATTAATTTAAAAAAATATTTTAGATTGAATCTTGTAAAAAAAATCTAATTCTAAATTGAGTCTTAATAGGAACAAAGGAATATAAATTTATTGGTAACCATATTTTATAAGTATAAAATGCTTATCATTATTGTCTATAACTAATCTCTATCAACTTTCTTTTTTTACATGACTTAAACTTTAAATAAACTTTATTTAAGATGTGCAAGTTAAGTTCTACACAAATCAACATATTCTTGATTCTCCAATTATATAATTTTTTGTAAGAAAAAAAGTAGGTAAACAAAACATGGAGTGGGAGAGGAAAACCATTAAAATTACTTTCTTTCCCTATCATGTGAACTTGCTCTTTCTTTTATAGTATTTTTTATCTTGGGAGTTTAAGCGTGGGTTTGGATAAATATGATAAAATTAATTTTGAATGAAATTAATGTTGTAAAATTGATGTTGAAGTAATATGATTTATATTTGAATATTTTTAATTAAAAATTAAGAAAAAATAAAATTTAATATAAAATTTAGGATTTAAAATAAAAACTATTCAAAATTATTTCGATGCAAAATTAATTCTAAATTTAAAAATAATTCTAAATTCTTTTACGTAAAATTAAATATGTAAAAATTTAACTAAAATAAATTTTAGAGTAAAAATCAATTTTCTAATGACAAATTAAACATAAACATGCACTTTGAAGTTATCACACAGTATCACAGTCCTAGTAGCACGTGTGCATTGTTCTCTGACTTTTCACTCTCTCTCTGGTTTAGTCAAGAAACAAGAAAAGATAGGTAGCCCC